>NW_006779172.1:498175-501726 GCF_000442215.2 Lipotes vexillifer | reverse complement strand
CTCTCGTTGTGGAGCACAGGCTCCGGACGCGCAGGCTCAGCGGCCACGGCTCACGGGCCCAGCTGCTCCGCGGCATGTGGGATCTTCCCGGACCGGGGCATGAACCCGTGTCCCTTGCATCGGCAGGCGGACTGTCAACCACTGCGCCACCAGGGAGGTCCAGTTGGTACTTTTTATTCACAGAGCTCAAAGAACTAGGGAACTAAAAACAATGCATTGGTGACAAAGCACAGAATGCATTTGCTATGGGACTCCCTAGTTTACTAGTTTCTGAATTACTAAAATGAGGAATTAGGCTCAGCATTAAATGATACTAAGTTCCCACCAGGAGTTTTAGGACGTGTTTTATGCATTATTCCACTTACCCTTGCAATTCCTCTGTAAAGTAGCTGATATTAATAACATTTAAAATGTAATAAATTTGGAAGAATCAATAACGAGTTATATGGTAGAGCCTCAACCAGTGTCCCACTAGACCAACGGTTGGCAAACTATGGCCATAAGCCAAATATAACCTGCTGCCTGTTATTTTAAATAAAGTTTTATTTGAAAACAATCACACTCATTTTTTACATATAATTGATGGCTATTTTAACACCACAGTGACAGAGTTTAGTAGTTGCAACAGAGACTACCTGGCCTGCAAAGTCAAAATTTTTACATATAACTCTTTACAAAAAATTTTTGCCACATCCTGTACTAGACTGTATGTTGCATGAGGGCGCAGTGTTGCCTGTTATGTTCTCTGCTGCATTCCCAGCACCTAGAACATTGTCCGGCATAGAATAGGTGCTGAGCAAATCTTTTTTGAATGAATGAATCAATGACCCCAGATCTATGTGACTCCAAGTCACAAAATTTTCACTTCAGTCCTTATTTCCTTAGTTCCTACCTAGTTTTCTATAAAGATCTGCTTAAAGTAAAACTCCACTATATTTAAAGGGAACTTATAACAAAAATATAATTAAAGTAGAATATGTATATGGATGCTCCATCTTCAGTCCCATTCCTGGCAATGATTAACAAAAGGCCAGGATAATATTCCACCTTTGGTGAATTTCTCATACTTCCTCTTACTTTTAAATTTCTATTGTGCTCTTGAAAAGTAACTTGAAAGACATGGAAGGATTTCCATATTCATTCTCTATTGATGATGCCTTAATCCACCTGCTTCGCTTTTCAAGCGATAGAAGGATTTTTCTATAGAGGGGTATTATTTATTCATACAGGGTAATAAAGATATTAATAAATGGTGATTATATTACAGCTCTTGCTGTGATCTGGAAATCCAGCTGTGTTCTCTTCACTTTCTTTACACCTAAAAATAATAGATGCTGTACAACTCAGCCAACAGTTCTGCTGACAATGCACCAGGCAGAAGGGAGTCTGTTCCTCTTGTGCACAGCTGCAACCTCTTAGCAAGTAGTTTTTATAATTGTTTTTTATTTTGATTAGCACAGCACATTGATAAGATAGGTTTTCTCATATTTCCTGTCTGAACAAGGTGATTTTTTACTTCATATTCAAGTTACTAAACCCACAACTTCTTAACATTTATTGGAATGACCTACCCATAAACAGGTGATCTCAATGTAAGTCAGAAGGGTTCCATCTGACAACACCTGAAACTTGCAAAGATATAGCAGAAGCTGTTGTTTTCATTAGCTCTGTATTCATTCCTTCTTCTCCTGGAAATGGCACTCCTGTTTTCATTGAGGAAGAACTCCTCCCCTTTTATTCTAGGTCATTTTTTTGGGTTTAATGTCACAGGAGGCTCCAGGAATTAGTCCCTCATGCACTTGACATCAATCACAGGACGCTATTCTTATAACTGCAGTGACTGTGTCCGTGATGAACACAGACTCAGTGTGGGCCACTGACTGTCAGATCTTGGATATTCATTCAGCTTCTACTTTTTGGGTTGCCAAGTTGTCATAACTCTGTAGCTGTTCACAGTCATTTTACAATTTCCAGGGGGAGAGATTGCTTGAGTTTAAAGCCAACTCAGAAAGGAAATGGTCCAAAAGATGAGTAAAGCAAAATAATTATATCTGATAACCTAGTTTGAGTTGCTGGAACTAAGAATGCCTGAAGTTATGTCTCTAGACTATTCTGAGCTGGGTTTCTATGCTTTGCAACCCAAGGAGCCTGACTGCTTTAGAAAACAGATTCATTTGAGGATTTATTTTTCTGGAGAGTTCAAATGTTTTAAAAGGGCGCCATTTAGTATTCAACAGGAACTAAATTTAGAGTCAGAAAACCTCAATTAGAAATGGTATCCTTTGGATTATCTGAGCCTTACTGAACTCATCTGTGAGAACGCTATAGGATCTGTGTTCGCCTATATTACAGGGTTATCGTGAAGACCAAATGAGACAATGAATGTAAAAATTTTCCAGAAATTGAAAGTGTTGTGTAAAAGTAATGGTAGGTCAATTTCCTTTAAAAATACAGCAGTCTTCTGTGTTTCATAAAGAGATGAATTATCTAGTAGTGTTTTACTGAAAGAGTCATTAGAAATGTACAAAGTACCTTATTATGAAGTTATTGAGTGAATGAGTGTGACTCTTGTCATGAGTTCTTAGGGAAGTTTTGTGGCAATGGCAAGGAAAGCTAGGAAGACACCAAATGTAGAATCCAAGTTAGAATATCATTTATTCATTCATTCAGAAAACATTTTAAGCACCAACTACCAAGTCAGTACCAAAAAGACCCCAGAGATTTAGGCAGCAAAGCATTCCAGATGCAACTGAGGAGATGATAGACCAATATATAAATAATTGAAATAAGCTAAGTACTATGATAGAGATAAGAATCGAATACTAGAGAAGCAGAGAGATAGAATCCACTATCAATGCTTAAAGGTACTGCGGAAAGTTTCAGTAAGAATGTGACCTTTACGCTCTGTCTCAAGGGATAAAATATAGTGATCGAGGGAGACAGAGTTGAAAGATATTCAGCAAATTTTAGATCTAAAAGTGACTGTGGAGATCAAATAATCTTTGAGCAACAGATATGATACTGAATTTCTACTGAAAACTTTTGTATTTCACTATCAGTTCTGCTGATAACTCACAAGGGTGACCTTGTAAAGTTTCCTTCATTTTTCCAGCCTTATATCTCAATTTAGAAAGGAGGGGGTTAGGTGACCATTAGTGTATATTCCAGGTCAAAGAGCCTATACTCTATGTTTGAAACCCCATTTTATAGATGCAAAAGTTTGAGATCTAAAAAAATGTAAGTTACTTGCCCAAAGAATGGTTATGAATGTAGAAGAATGAAATACCAATATGAAATTGTTATACATGTTCAAATTTATTGCACTTGAAATGAATTTATTACACGTTCAATTTCTTCACAGGTATATTTGTGATTGGCAGCATGAGATTCACAAGAAGGGCTGGTTCAGCCTAGAGAGCAATCAGGCAACTGGCTGTAGTCCTTTGTGTACTTTTACAGACAAGGGAAAGAATAGTAATGACCTACTGTACCAGAAAATTACTTCTTGGTGTTTGGGCGCCATAGGAATTTTCCCAGGAGTTGGGAAAGAG
>NW_006779172.1:483403-497969 GCF_000442215.2 Lipotes vexillifer | reverse complement strand
CTTTCCCTAAAACTCTGTGTGACAAAGCTGAGGTTACTATTAGGAATATAGACCTCAAGTAAATTTGTAAGATGTGTTGGACTTTTGAATAGGCAAATTCCTATGCCAACTTTGCTTTGTCTTGCAGAATGATGTCATAGATGGGACTCATGTTTTATTTCTTCATATACCACCTGCGGAAATGTTTTCAAACTAAGCATCAGCACTTTCACAATCTAGATTCCAAGATATGTCAAAAATTCACCAAATATTCACCTCCCCCAACGGCCAGTTGGCCATTTTCAGTAAAGCACTCTGAGGAGACACACAAGAACTTACATAGCAGATCTTTATCACCCATTGTCAACTCACTAAATATTAATTAAGTTGAAGTGTTAACATTTCATTCTTAATGAACACCTATGGGATGTACATTGCTAGGGTAACAACAAATAGCCGAAAAATAAAAATTGGGTTCTAGCACATCTTTCCAGTTCCAGCCACATCTTAAGAGTTAAGTATATTCTATGTATCATTAACCACTTTTCAACATTAAAAGATACATTGATATCATTCATTAAAAAAAAATACTGTACAAAAATCTAAAATTTTATGTTATAAACTTTCTATTATAAAAGGGTTAGTCTCCTAACAAAGATTTTCAACCAAATTCCATTCAATACGACAAATTCTGCTTAAAGCCTTCCTGTAAGAAAATCATTTAGGGAGGCCTTACAGGGGATAAAAAGATGAATAATATTAACTAACATTTATTGAGTGTGCCAGGCACTGCTGAAATACTTTAAATTAAATTTTCTTGTCTTCCCATCAATGCTATGAGGTAGATAGTATCACTAACCTACTTTTGCAGGTGAGAAAACTGAAGATCAAAGGGGTTACATAAATTTCTCAAAGTACACAAGTAGTAAGTGATAGAGCCTGGAATGAACCCAGGCAGGCTAATACCAGAGTTTGTTCTCCTAACCTCTGCCTTAACATTTTCAATTATTAATATTATAATAATTTTAGATTTATAAAAATCAGGATTGCGTTACCTAATGATTCCTCAGTAAGTATTTTTTGATTAATAAGTGTGTTGAATTTAACTTTAAGTAGAGGTAGTTCTATCCAATATTTGTTATACAGATATTATAATAAAACAAAACTAGTCAAAAAAAGAAAAGAATGACCCTATACTATCTCTCATTTGCCTAGTTTTTTGTTTGTTTGTATGTGTTTTATTTGCCTTTAGATGAACTTATTTATCTGACTTAAATTGCCTAAGTTCAGAGGACCATTGCTAATATCCACTTAACTTTATATAGCATGGCTCTCTCAGCAAATCAGGGGTCTTATTATTTGTCTATATTTTTTTATCAAGGCATAAACAAAAGAATGTCACAGATGGCTCAAGAAATAAGCATTAGGTACTAAAATTCAGACTCAGGAAAATTGTGTTATTAGGAAAGTAAGCTGTACGAACTGGAACTTTGTATTATTTTCTCATCTGAGCAAAGCTTTCTGCCTATAAGTGAAGGCTTCTGCATGATTTCAACCATATTGCATGTAGAGAATGTGGATCCATCTTGATAGTTTTCCTGTGTGAGTTTGCCTGCCAAAGATCCACACCAGTGGAAGATGCATTCTAGACATTCCTGCCAAGCTACAACCATCGCAGTTCCACAAAGCCCTACTTCACCTGTTTTCAGTGCTTCCACAGAAATGCACAAAGACAAGAGACATTTTACTTAAAGTTCCGCAAGTTTTTGGTCTTATTTTCCTCTTCACCTCTGAAGCATTCTGCTTTAATTATTACAAATATTGGTGTGGGTCTTTTGGTTTATTTGTTCGCTATTGTTGTTGTTGTTTGCCACTCAACTAAAAAAGCAAAAAAAACAACCAACCAAAACAAATAAACAAACAAACAAAAAGCCCAGGCCCTTTGGATTCCTAAGAGAAGGCAGGTCCCTTTTAAAGCAGAAATAGCAAAATCCTTTCTTTTTAACTCCCATTTACTATCATGGAGTCAAAAATTCTTAAACATGAGTTTTTAGTGATTAGTTAATCCAAGCCCTTTATTTTAAAAATAGGGGACGATGAGTCCCCAAAAGTTAAAGAAATTGTCCAAGTTCTCTTGTTTAGTTAATAGCAGAATCAAGGTTTTTTAAATTAATTTTTTAATTGAAGCATCATTGAATTAGAATGTTGTGTTAATTACTGCTGATAGCCAAGTGACTCAGTTATATGTTTTGGGAACTAATTTCGTAGCCAGTTGCTTATAACTTCCAATTATGTCTCTGTTTCCATAAACACATGCTCCTCTCTAGGCATGGATGGGGAATCGTACGTTTAGCTGGTAAAACGTTGATGCATTTATCATTCTTATAATGATATCCCAAGGGAAAGGAGCAGTACTGTCTTGAAATTACACATTTGAGCAAAATAAATACAGTAGGTATGTCTGAGAAGAGAAAGCAAACAGCAGTGAAGCTCCATAAAAGCTAATTATCTAAAGAAATATATTTTCACCTAAGGGGTAAGCTCTCAGAACTCACCCTGAGAGACATGAGAAGGATGAAATTCAAGTTTGATCTTCACTTTGGCAGATACCTTGGGTCTTCAATAAACTTTGGTTAATTATCCTTTAGAGCATAGTCTTATTCTATTGGACATTATTTTTTATGTGTTTCACTATTTGTATTCATCCTCAGAAATAAAATAACTTCAACAATATATTATTATAGCTATCTTTCATTATTATATGTATGCAGACGTAGGACAAAGGTCATGGAGAAGACCCACTCATAAAATAGACCATTCCCTCCCCCAACTCGTCTTGTCCATATCTATGCTTGCTTAATTAATTAATATATATGCTCTTCATGCTCAGTAGACATAACATGCAAGTTATTGATGTAAATGAACTTCCAGTCCATAGCTTTTGTGTCTATGTGTTAAAAATTTGGTTGTTAATTAGGGTTAAATAAATAAAATATATTTCTGTTTCTTCAAGAAGATGAAAAAGTGTATATAATATAATATATATGTGTATGGGTATATATATACAAATATATAATAACATAGTAGCTATAAAGGAACATTTATTATTTAATTATTATTATTGATATAGCTATAAATATTAGCTATAGATACTGAGGATACAAAGGTCCAGAGAACTTAAGTGACTTGTCCAAACTTATTCTTCAAAACTGAGATAAGAGAACAAGTTTTCTGATGCATACATAAATAAGAGTATACTGATATTTCCTTAGTGCCATAATCCTTTAGCTAAAACCAGTCATGAAGACTGTTAGGAAGAATCACACATAATAAAACTAAAAATATTATAGTTATAAGGCCTTAAAGCATACCTCGATATATTTAAAGGTTTGAAATCATACAAAGTATGTTCTCCAACCACAATGGAATTAAATTAGAAATCAACAATAGAAGGAAATTTGGGGAATTCACAAATATGTGCAAATGAAAAAGCACGCTTCTGAAGATTCAATGAGTCAAAGAAAAAAATCGCAAGAAAATTAGAAAATACCTTGAGATAAGTGAAAATGAATACACAACATACCAGATTAATAGGATGTGAGCAAAGCAGTGATCAGAGACAAGCTCAGTATAAATGCCTATATTAAAAAAAAAATCTCAAATTAATAGCCTAACTTAATATCTAAAGAAAGTAGAAAAAGAAACTAAACTCAAAAGTAAGCAGAAGGAAGAAAATAATACAATTGGAGCAGAAATAAAATAGCTCATAAGAAAACAACAGAAAAAAATCACTGAATCAAAAGACTGATTCTTCAAAATTATTAACAAAACTGACAAATATTTACTTATATAACCAAGAAAAAAGAGAAAACTCAAATCACTAAAATCAGGACTGAAAGAGGGAAATCATTACCAATCTGACAGAAAGAATAATGATTTTGTGGGGATAACAGGAAGAGCCCTATGCCAATGAAATAGACTACTTAGATGAAATTGACAAATTCCTAAAAGATACAAGCTACCAGACTGAGTTAAAAATAAACAAAGTCTGAATTGAACCATAACAACGAAAGAGATTGAATTAATAATTTTTAAACTTCCCATGAAGAAAAGCCCAAGCCCATATGGCTGATGAATTCTACCAGACATAGAAAAAAAAAATAGTGCCAACTCAATTAATATGAAAGTCTTCCAAAAATATAAAGGGAGGGAATATTTCCCATCCCATTTACAATTCCATATTACCCTGATACCAAAACCTGGAAAAGATATTCCAAGGGAAGGAAACTACATATCAATATCCTCTATGAAGAAAGATGAATAAAGATTTTAACAGAATACTAGCAAACCATATTTGCAAACAAATAATAAGGTTTATACCTGCACATTATATGAAATGTCCAGAATAGGAAAATCTATAGAGAAAGAAAATAGATTAGTGGTTACCTAGGACTGGAGGTTTGATGGAGAATAACTGCTAATTGGTACAACAATTCTTTTGGAGGTAATAAAACTGTTCAAAATTTAGATAGAAGTGATATTTACACAACTCTCTGAATATACTAAAATCACTGAGTTGTACACTTTAAAAAAGTCAATTTTATGGCATGTGAATTATATTTCAATACAAATGTTAAAAACATTACAGCCATATACAGCAAAGGCCTCTAGTAACATGGTTATTCTTTAATGAGCAATGCTAGAAAGGGGGATCTATGAGATTTATGGATCTTCTGTCTGTAACATTTTATTCTCTTCTGACTTAAATGTTTTCTATGGAGAAGCTTTCCTTAAGGCTTTACCAATATGATTATGAAACAACTACTTGATAGCATTCTCTTTGCTTAGACAAGTGAGTGGTTTTTCACCAATAGGTATAAGGTAGTTGTAATGCTCATGTGTAACTCAGCATAGTTAAAATACTATTCTAGATAATACTTAGTGATATCTCTGTAACCTTGTCATTGTCACTCACTTGTGCTCTACTATCTTTTCTAATGTGAGAGAGCTATAGGCTGAGTTATAGGTAGAAAATGTAGAATTTTTTTCTTTTTCTTTTAATCCTTCTACTTTTGCATTTAGAGTAAGAACATCCATTACCTTGGAAGTGTTGGGAAGAGATTATTTGCTTCATCCTATGGAAAAATAGCAATTTATCTGAAAGGCAACAATAGGAGAAAGAACTTGTGCAATTCAACCTCTTCTTGATTCTCCCCTTTGAGCTTGCCTGCCCTGACAGTGTGTGCATCTTCTTTTGATCTTGATTTAATATGGTAAACATATCTAGGTCAAGACTTATGTTTGTCTTTTCTGTGAATATCTGAACTCTCCCCTTTCTAATCCTGCTAATGGGGCTTAATGCAATAAAACAAATCCTTCTATTTTACCTTTCCAGGTACATATCTAATTAGTAGCCTCATCCTTCAGTGAGCTGGTCCAAGGAGAATGCTTGAGGATCAGACTGCAGTAGAGAATTTTTTTTAAATCCATGTATTTATTCTCCAATATATCTTTATCAGTAGTAAAGTTGATATTTAATTCCTATTTCAATTGTCAAATGGTTCCAAAATTGGAAGGGTAAAGTGAGATGTAATTCACAAAGCCTTGGGTGGGTGTATTGTGCATGGGAAGGTCATCTGTCATATATATCACAACCCGAATAGAGCACAACTGGCTTTAATCACTTGTCCACCCTTGTAGAAAAATAATTTACCTCAGAAATGACACCAGGTAACAAGTTCATGCCTTAAAATATAACATATCTGGCCCATATGGGAAAATAGAGTGCTCCTGAAGCCCACCTCCCACCATGGAATCATGCAGAGTGTCATCTGAACAGCAAGGTTACTAACTTTGTGAAAAACAAGGTATCCACTAGTTTCAGATGGAAGCAGACTGATGTGCTGCTTCTGTGTCCATCCTCACTCCTGTGTCCCTGCTTTCCAAGGCTAGGCATCCATCTGTCCAGAATTATTTAACTAGAATTCTGCCTGGAGGAAGGAAGCTGGGCAACGTGGCCAGACTTATGTAATGCTCCCAAAGTGTACTTCCACCCTATTTGTTTCAGTGATAGGTTTGAGATTACCTAATAGAGGAAGGGAAGGTAAAATGGAGAGAGATTGGGTTCCTATTTCCAAGGGTTAATATTCCATGCTT
This sequence comes from Lipotes vexillifer, assembly GCF_000442215.2. Classification (NCBI taxonomy): domain Eukaryota; kingdom Metazoa; phylum Chordata; class Mammalia; order Artiodactyla; family Lipotidae; genus Lipotes; species Lipotes vexillifer. The sequence continues at coordinate 491,834 of NW_006779172.1, read as the reverse complement.
GAATTGTTCATCTCTCTCTATTCTCTTTTCCCTGAGTCCTAATTTCATTTCACACTCCCATGACAGAGAGGAAAGGTCCATTCTATCACCTTTCCCCAGGCACATTCTCTTTTTTGCAGACACTGTTGCCTCCAGAATTCATCAAAACCTTGTATGAGGCTCTCCTTTAACTGTCCCTTTGCAACTCTCTGTATTGGTGACATTGGTACTCTTACCTCAGACCTGTAATTGAAATAAATAGTGCAGAACTATATTCTGGGTATATTTTTTGCTTTCTGTGCTGGCCAACTAATTTTATCTGCAAATTTTAAACTGCATGGAGATGAATATTAATGCCCATATTAGTATGTAAAGGTGGCATTGAGATTGATGCATGGTAAATGCTCCAACTAGGAGGTGTGGAATTGCCTATCTCTGATAATTCCATGTTCTCAATACCTAACTAGATACTCTTGAGATCTATAACTTTTGCTTTTATCCTCTAGGCGTATGACTTCCTCTCATTTGAGAGGCTACCTGGGGAAAAATGCCTACCCAACTGAAGAAGAAACCAACGCCCACAACCTAAATTAATCAGCCTAGACCTTCCCTTTAAAGGCATATAAATCATCAACTAAGGATTACCAGAAATTTGAGAAAAAAAGCAATGCTAAAGAGAACTCTCCAGATTAACAAACAATAACATGGAAGGAAACCTAATTTAAATGAATATTATTTATATGTATATTGTAGCAATTTATTAAAAGTGATGATACTATTGTAAAAATAAGAGATCTAGCGAGTCGAAGTTATGATTATCAATACAATTTGAATGGAATCCTAAACCTGATTACCTGGAGAGCTGAAAGATAAAAATCAAGGAAACCTTCCAGAATACAGAGCAAGAAGAAAAAAGTGATAGAAAATATGGGAGAAGTTAATTCAGAAGTATAGATCTAGGGGTTCCAAAGGACATCTAAATGGAGTTTCACAATAAGAGACTAAAGACAAAAGAGAGAAAGAAGTAATAATATGTACATGAAAATTTCCTCAAGTTAAGGAAAATCGCTAGATTGTTTTCTGTATCCACGAGTCTGTTTCGGTTTTGTAATATACATTTTATTTTCTAGATTCCATGTATAAGTGATAACATACAGTATTTTTCTTTCTCTGTCTGACATATTTTATTAAGCATAATACTCTCTAGGTCCATCCATGTTACTGTAAATGGCAGAATTTCATTATTTACTATGGCTGAGTAATATTTCATTGCATATACATATAATTGTGTATATATATGTTTATATGTGTGTGTATACATACATATATATATATATATATATATATATATATATATATATATATACCAGATCTTTATCCATTCATCTGTTGATGGATACTTGGGTTGCTTCCATACCTTGGCTATTATAAATAGTGCTGCTATGAACATTAGGGTACACTTTTCAAATTAGTGTTTTCATTTTCTTTGGATATATATACCCAGCAGTAAAACTGCTAGTTAATATGGTAGTTCTATTTTTAGTTTTTTGAGGAACTTCCATACTGTTTTCCATAGTAGCTGCACCAATTTACATTCCCACCAACAGTATACAAGGGTTCTTTTTTCTCCACATCCTAGCCAACATTTGTTCAAAATAAGGGCATTTTTAAGAGTTGATGGCTCAGAATTTTTAGCTTTCATGTATCTTTTTGAAAAAGATGTTACTTGACTGTATACTGCAGATAAACTTTAAAAAGGAATTTTAAAAAAGCACAATGAAATTTCATGTCAGTAGAGATGAAGCAGAAATTGGTAAAATTATAAAAGAAAATTGGAGGACACAGAAAGTTATCCTCATGAAGAAAGTGCACCCCTTGCATAAATATATAATTAAGAGATGGAATTGCTCTAACTGTATGATAAAGGCACATGTTTCTATTAGAAAGAAAAACTCATTCACTCGGTTGAGTGTTTCCTGCTACTAGATTTAGGATCTCCTTCAGGGTAAGGCACTTGCATAATTTACCTTTGCATCCCAAGTACCTGAACATTTAGCCAACATGAATGTCTCTTAGGCATTTCTCATGTCACCTTATCCAAATCAAATTTCCTCTCTCATGATCATTCTCTTAGGTACACCAACATATCTGTCCTGAGAAAATAAGAATGAATGTTAACTTCAGTTCTTTCATACTCTGCAACCAGAATCACCAAATTTTGTTACCCCTACCTCTTTGATGAAACTTCAATCCATAGAGTCTTCTATCTCCATTTTTCTAGCTTGGGCACTAATTACTAACGAAGAACCATTCCAAAAATATCTTAACTGGTCTCCCTTCCTGATTGATGGGTCTTTCTCTTTGATTAAATCTATCATTTACATGCAAAGATTGGATATTGTGCAATATAAAATAGAAAATAAAAAACGCTGTATCTTATTGTATAAATCACTATTTTTCTTATACTATCCATTCTCCTTTCTTTTACAGCAATACTACTCAGTTTTTACCTAACTATGTGGCTGAGTAGAACAAAAGCTACCTTCCTCTTTGTCTTTTGCAGATAGTTGTATCCATGTTTTGGCTAAAAGGATGTAAACAAAAGTGGTTTTGCAACTTCCAGGAAATAGTATTTAAAGGACAGAGAATGTCCTTCTGCTTTCTGAGAGGCTAGAAGGGAGATATTCTCACTGGAATGGGAGCAACCATACAAGATATGAAATTGTAAGTCATTTTGAGGATGATGAAGTTGGGTCCCGGATCATGATGGAATCCTCATTTCTAGTCATGGACTGGGTATGTTTATGTACAGAAGAAATAAAACATTATAATAGTTAAACCTTATAATTCTGGGATTTCTGTCACTCATGAAAATATTAAATTATACATTATTTTTCTGGCTACAGATATATTCATCCCCAATCTCCAACTTTCCAGAGGTGGCTGACCACGTGCCATGACCAAATCCACCTCTAAAGTGGAATTTGGTTGCTGACCCAGCCTCACCTTTCTTGTCGGCCCCTTTCCCCCATCATAATATTAGACTTCTTAAATTACCATCAAGGCTGTTCACAATGTGTCTACAACCTGCCTTTTAACATTGGATCCTACTACATTGTGCCGTATGATACATATTCCTTCCCCTGCAACCGTTCATCATTTCTTCTTCTTTCTGTTATCCTGTTTTTCTCCACTTACTTCCTCTTTAAGCCTTTGGTTTACCCGTCATGATTTTCTGGTCTAAACATGTTTTGTTTTGTTTTGTTTTTCCTGTATACATCAATTTCAACAACCTACCAAAAGACTAAGAGATATAGTATTCCTAATCATTTTGAAAACTCAAAAAATCCCATGGGATGCCAACCTTACAGAACCATTACTATATTCTAATATATTCACCTTTACTTGGCTTCAAAGAGTAAAAAATGAGAGGTGAATTTACTCCCAAGTTTTTTGTTTGTACATCCTATTACAATATCTGTTCCTAAGAGTGGTTACAGTTTATCAGTACATTCTTTGGATATTTAAAGGAAGGGAGATAAAAACAGCACAGGCAAGGGTGCACACACACACACACACACACACCACACACACACAATATCTGTTCCTAAGAGTGGTTACAGTTTATCAGTACATTCTTTGGATATTTAAAGGAAGGGAGATAAAAACAGCACAGGCAAGGGTGCACACACACACACACACACACACACACACACACACACACACTCAGGTGTGCAAAATATAAATGCTTTTTAGTCTTCATATAAATTGTCTCTAGAACTGGGAAAACCAGCCACTGAATATTTTTGTGACCCTTTCCCCCTCCATATGCATATACACAATCACTGACTTCTATTTTATGTGTTCTCTTATTCAGTGTTTTAGTACTTATTACTATTGAGTCCAAATTCAAAATTTGATGAACACCTTCCAATTACATCCAATTTGGTTGCCTTAGGCAATTTATTTTAAAGAGCTATCACTTTCATTGGCATTCATTCACAGCATCGTTGTACTCCTCATCTGCTGGCACGGTGATTGTCAGAGCTCAGGAATCTGCCAGGCAGCTTAAGGGTGCCCATCTCAATCAAGGGGAAAAATGACAAAAGAAAGCATTATGCCTCATTAAATGATATTACAGACACTGCAGTGCTCTAATCTGTAATTGAAAATAATTTCAAAATCACACAAAGAATGGCCTCCTGTGAATTTTCTAACACTTTCAAACTCAGAACAGTTTTAAGACATTTAATGGTTATATTATACAGCCAATCCACCCAGCCCGGAAAAACTGCCTCTTTCCATTCTGAGTTGGAGTAGATACGTTAGAGACAAATCAGAACCTTCATGAGAGAAGAAAAATGATGACTCACAAAGCCCTCCTTGGGAGTCAGAATTCGGGAAGTATTTTACTGCCATAGACTGATGTCTGTTACACAAAGCCTTCACCACCAGGAGTCGCTGTTGCTGGTGCGTCAGAGCACAACCAGCCACCTGCATGTGTGTGGTGACTCTACCCCTTCACCTCTTGAGTTGTTTGTTCCAGGTGAAAGTCGAATCATATCCATGACATAGCATGAAGTTTGCATTACGTCTGAAAAGGCTGTTGAGGACGCTGGAGATAGACAAAGAGCCTTCACTATCTCTGGCTGACAAGTTCCTTTAGCAACAATGTACTTTCACAGGAGGGAAAAGCTAAGAAAAGAAAGCAGCAAGACCACTACAGAAGTCATTTCAATAGTTGGAATATCTGGGGTGGTTTGCTCTGCCTCAAATATTCCAATTCTGGAAGTGATTAGTGGCTTCAGTGGGACCAACTACAGCCACTTGAACTGGGTTGCATTCAATCTTATATTATTTGAGCAAATACTCTATATCAGACACTGCGACACATTAGTGATACATGGTTTCTCTACTACAAAAGCTAACATCTGCAGGGAAGGAGGAGCTAGGTCAAGGTGGGGACAAAGAAATGCCTAGGCTTGAAATTCAAATCAGGTCAAGATACAAACAAGGATTAAAATAAATAGTAATGACACTGGAAAACATGTTATGTCCATGGGTAATACAATAGAAGAGGTGGAGTGAAAGAGACTTCAGTGAAAATTCTTTAGTATCCAGAGAAAGAATATCTTCATCAGATGAGACAGCATTCTGGATGATTTAAATGGCCTTTCTTGTATTATTATATGTGATGCACCAACCAAAGCCTAAAGAAAGTGTGCATTTTTCTGTCCACAGTCACATCACATTTTAAATAAATCTGCAATAAGCTGAGGTAAGGAACAATTAGTTCACTAAAATCTCATCACATTCTAAGTCTATAATAAAATAAAATCTGTAGACCTTTTCAACCATAGATTATGCACTAGAACAGATGATGCACGAGAGCAGGGACTTTGCCATTTTCACCTGCTGTACCTCTAGGGCCTAATACACTTCAGGGTATGTATTACAGGCTTGAGCATGAATGAATGAATAAATGAATGAATGGGAAAAGCCTTGCCATAGACACAGGTGTACTGAAGCAACCAAGTACATTTCCTCAGAATACGAAAAGAATAGTAAGATAACTTTATTTCCAATTTTATTCTACTGGCAGCAAACCCAGATGATGTTTCTAAGTAAATATAACTATGGTAAACAGTTTTTCAAAACAGTATCCTAAACTTTTCTTTCTGTAGACTGTACTGATTAAAAAAAAACTTTGTTGTACCATATTATGTTAGTTTCAGGTGCACTACATAGTAATTTGATATGTGCATCCATGATGAAGTGATCACCACGGTAAGTCTAGTAACCATCTGTCCTTGTACAAAGTTATTACAATATTATTAACCATATTTCTTATGCTGTATACTAAATCCTCATGGCTTATTTACTGTATAACTAGAGGTTTGTACCTTTTAATCCCCTTCACCTGTTTTGCCCACCCTCCACCATCCTTCCCTCTGACAACCAGACATTTGTTCCCTGTATCTATGGATCTGGTTTTGTTCCATTTGTTTGTTTTGTTTTTAGATTCCACATATAAGTGACACCATATTATTTGTCTTTGTATGACTTATTTCACATAGCATAATACCATATAGATCCATCTGTTTTGGTGTAAATGGCAAGATTTCATTTTTTATGGCTGAGTAATATATATATATATATACCACATCTTATTTATCTATTCATCTGCTGATGGGCATTTAGATTACTTCCTTGTCTTGGCTATTGTGAATAATGCTGCAATGAACATTGGGGTGCATATATCTTTTCAAATTAGTATTTTTGTTTTCTTTGGGTAAATACCCATGAGTGTAATTGCTGGATCATATGATAGTTCTATTTTTAATTTTTTGAGGAAACTCCACACTGCTTTTCATAGCAGCTGCACCAATCTACATTCCCACCAATGGTGCATGAAGGTTCCTTTTTCTCCACATCCTTGCTAACACTTGTTATTTGTTGTCTTTTTGATGATAGCCATTCCAACAGGTGTGAGATGGTATCTCATTGTGGTTTTGATTTTCATTTACTTGATGAAGAATGATGCTGAGCATCTTTTCATGTGTCTGTTGGTGATCTCTATGTCTTCTTTTTGATGTTGAGTTGTATATTTTGGATATTAACCTCAGTCACAGTAATCAAAACAGTTTGTACTGGCACAAAAACAGACACATAGATCAATGAAACAGAATAGAGAGCCTAGAAATAAACCCATGCTTATATAGTCAATTAATCTACAATAAAGGGGGCAAGAATATACAATGCGGGAAGACAGCCTCTTCAATAAATGGTGTTGGGAGAACTGGACAGCTACATGCAAAAGAATGAAACTGAATTACTTTTCACAGCATTTACAAAAATAATCTCAAAATAAAGACTTAAATGTAAGATCTGAAACCATAAAACTCCTAGAAGAAAACAGGCAGTACACTCTGATATTAGTTTTAGCAATATATATATATATATATATATATATATATATATATATTTTGGATCTGTCTCCTCAGGCAAAGGGCACAAAAATAAAAGTTAAAAAAAAAAAAAGGGGGACTATGTCAAACTAAAGAGAAGGAAGGAAACCATCAACAAAACGAAAAGGCAGCCTACTGAATGGAAGAAGATACTTGTAAATGATATAACTGATAAGGGATTAATATTCAAAATATACAAAGAATTCATACAACTCAACACCAAAAAAACAAACAACCTGATGAGCAGTTACTTGAGACCCCTCAGAGTTAACCAGCTTGTTCAAGAACACACTATGGCAACACCAGAAAGAGAACTCAGAACTTCTGAATTCCAGGACTTTGGTGGAGGATTATGGAAAGCATATAGACTTTAACTCAGACCAATTTAGTACTGAATGCTGTCTCTGCCATAAGCTAGTAAGATAAAGTCAAGCATAGTCCTTTGCCCGACTGCCTAGCTTTGAATCTCAGCTCTTCCATTTGCTAGTTGTGTGATCTCAAGCAAGATATGTAACTTCCCAGAACCTTGGTTTCTTCATCTGTAAAATAAAGATAATACAAGAAACTCCTTGAAAAAGTTTCTGTGAAGATGAAATGAGCTAATGAAAGTGCTTAGTATAGTGTCTGGCATATAGTTAGTGCTCAACAAATAATTAGAGGTAATTCAGTTTTGTTTTTCTTTCTCAAACCTGTTTGATAACTCAATGAAATAGCCCTTAATATAAACCCTCATCTCAGTGCCTAGAGCATATAAGGCTTTATCCTCTTTGTACCCTCCCATTATACTGTACTATATTCCTAAAAATGTGTGTGTGTAGTTTTGCACAAACCTTCTGTTGGGTGGGAATAATTCTTTTAAAGTAAATAACAGCTGGGAAATCATCAATTAGAAGAGATATATGAAATAAAGTAAAAGTAAAGTCTGAAAACTGGACATGGGTTTTATAATAAACATAGACATGAATTTAAAACAGAAAAAAAAAAGGAAGAAAGAAAGGAGGGAAAGAAGGAAGGAAGGGAAGAGGACCAGGTAGTATATGACTTAGAATGGTTCCTTTCATTCCACTTGTCTATGATATCTCTGAATATTCTCTACCCATGTGAATGACAAAATAATTTTCCTGAACAGGGAGTCTGCTATATTTTCAGGATGGTCACTATAAATGACCCAAACTGAAGTCTTCTCAACATTGCACCATTTTGGTGATACCAGTCTATGAACTCCAATTATTAAATCTCAATCATAGTAATGGAGGGTGAAACTAAAAATCCTCTCCATCGATAACTTGAGTTCAAGATCTTGTCTAGAATCAATTATATCAGATACCCATGGCAAAGGAGAAGGGAGGGGAGCAAAGAACACTGTGTGTGGCTTATATCTTAATTATCTCGAAGACAACTGGGAGCACAGATTTTCTTCTAAACTTCAAGAAAGCTCACACAGTCCAGATGACTTTATGTTATCTAAGTGAAAGGCGTAGGTT
>NW_006779172.1:451422-483393 GCF_000442215.2 Lipotes vexillifer | reverse complement strand
ACTCTTTCCTTTAAAGAGAATATACACAGTGTTAAAACTAACAAGAAGCTCTGATAAAGATTAACTTAAATTCAACAAAAATTACTGAATATTAATTATGGGTCAGGCATTCTGCTTTGTAAACATATGGGGATGAGAAGACAGATAATAGGATTTCTGCTCTCAAAGACTTCATGAAGGGGCACAGGAGGAGATATAAATACACACAGAACACTGGAGACTACCGGGCTCTTTGGTGGGGCTAATGGCAGACTCTGGGAGGGTTCACGCCAAGGATTACTTCCCAGAACTTCTGCTACCAGTGTCCTTGTCCTCACAGTGAGACAGAGCCGCCCCCTGCCTCTGCAGGAAACCCTCCAACACTAGCAGTATTACACAGAATGACCTGGTACAGTGCAATTTCCATGTGTGAAAATATCTGTAAGGGTTAATTCTGAGAAGAGGAAAATCCCAAGGCAAAAGCACCCGTAAGATTTAAGCTGCGAGGTCAGTCAGAACAAAGGCAATTGTCGTTGATGAATGATTGAACGTGCATTAGCTTCATGAAAGTGGAGAGCCAAATAGGAGGGTCCCAGAACAAGGAACCAGGGAGCATGTTGTCAGTTAGGTCCTGACCGAAAATCATCGTACATTTCCCTTGCACTGACCACATCCGAGACAAAAGACGGTGGTGATTGTCTATAAAAAGACACCATTGACACTAGGGAGCATGTTGTCAGTTAGGTCCTGACCGAAAATCATCGTACATTTCCCTTGCACTGACCACATCCGAGACAAAAGACGGTGGTGATTGTCTATAAAAAGACACCATTGACACTGCATTGTGCACTGTGGCTCCTGCACGCTCTGCCGACTTGGAACCTGGATACTCCAGCTCTTGCCAAGGTGCTGCCGAGTGGATGAAAGGCTCTTGCTGCACCAGTCAGGAGTCAGGACTCTGCCTCTGAGGTGGGAGAGCCAACTTCAGGACACCCGTCCAAAAGAGACCTCCCAGCTCCACGTAATATCAAACGGCGAAAATCTCCCAGAGATCTCCATCTCAACACCAGCACCCAGCTTCACTCAACGACCAGCAAGCTACAGTGCTGGACAACCTATGCCAACCATATAGCAAGACAGGAACACAACCCCACCCACTAGCAGAGAGGCTGCCTAAAATCATAATAAGTCCACAGACACCCCAAAACACACCACCAGACGTGGACCTGCCCACTAGAGAGACAAGATCTAGCCTCATACACCACAACACAGGCACTAGCGTGGATTATGTTTTCACTAGACATGCCCCTGGGGAAAAATATTGTCCAAAAAAAGGTCCTGTTCTAGACCCACCCAGAATGACATAATATTAAGTGTTTTCCATCTTCAACAGTGATACTCTTTTGAGAACTCACAGCCAGTTTGAATTTAGCTAAGTCCAATGTTTTCTTTCTCTTTTTGGTTCATAATTTCCCAGGGGCCTGCTACCTTCGTGCTTAGCTGAAAATGCAGCATTCTCCAGCAGAGAATGCTCTCTGGTATATTTAAAGCAATTAGGTCCCGGGACTTCCCTGGTGGTGCAGTGGTTCAGAATCCGCCTGCCAATGCAGGGGACACGGGTTCGAGCCCTGGTCCGGGAAGATCCCACATGCCGCAGAGCAGCTAAGCCCGTGCGCCACAGCTACTGAGCCTGAGCTCTAGAGCCTGCGAGCCAGAATTACTGAGCCCATGTGCCCCAACTACTGTAGCCCACGTGCCTAGAGCCCGTGCTCCGCAACAAGAGAAGCCACCACAATGAGAAGCCCGCGCATAGCAACGAAGAGTAGCCGCCGCTCGCCGCAACTAGAGAAAGCCGCGTGCAGCAACGAAGACCCAACGCAGCCAAAAATAAATAAACTAATTTAAAAAAAGAAAAAAAGCAATTAGGGCCCTGAATGAGAAGTTCAGTTATAGACAAAGATAAAAGATCAAATTTTAATTAGCTATGGAAATATTATTTTATTAAAGATAGAGTAATTATAAATTATTATAAAGTTATTTTATAAATTGAAAAGAAAAACAAAACCTTTCATTTTATGGGCTCTGTCTATATTTTGCCTTTACCTCATCATTTCACTTAATTCTCTCAAACACTGAGTTGAACGCTCTTATTCCTGTGTAAGGTATTTGCAATTGTGCTACAAATAGGTGACCAACTAGGGCTGAGGGGTTTCTTGGGATGTGGGACTGGCAGCTAAAAGTGGGCAAGTCCCAGGCAAACTGGGACAAATTGGTCACCCTAGAAACTACCCATCTATTTAGTAGCCTAAAACAGAATGATCATTTCTCACAGTTCTGTGGGCTGAATGGGTGGTGGTTCTGCTGTTTTCACCGGAACTCTCCATATGGCTGCTTGGCTGAGGCTGGATGGGATAAGATGTCTGGGGCCTCACCAGAGATGGCTGGCCCTCTTCCTCCATGGAATCTTTCATCACAGCACGGGGGCCTCAGGGTTCCACAGGGTAAGTGTGGAAGCTGCAGGGCCTCTTGAAACCATGCTCAAAAGTTAAGTATTGCCGCTTCGACCACATAGAGTGATGCAGACTCAGCGCCAGCCCAATTCAAGACATGAGAAAATAGACTTCAACTTTCAAAAAATCTTATTGAAAGATTCATTATTGATGAATTGGGAGATTGGGACTGACGTATATACACTAATATGTATAAAATGAATAAGTAATAAGAATTTGCTGTATAAAAAAATAAATAAAATTCAAAAATTCAAAAAAAAGGTAGAATATATACATTATGTGTAAGGAGTGAAAAAATATCACTAGAGATCTACATCATTAGAAGGATTAAGAGAATATAATAAACAACTTTGCTAAAAAATTTGATTACTTTCTTGAAATGGGCAAATTCCTTGAAGACAAAAACTCCAAAGCTCACTCAAGAAGGAGATTACTTGAATTAGCTCTATGTGTGTTAAATAAATTTAATTAATTAAAAAAAATCTTATTGAAAGATAGTGGACATACAATATTATGTTAGTTTCATGTGTACTACATAGAGATTTGACTTGCATACATTATGAAATGATCACACGAGAAATCTAGTAACCATCTGTCCACATACAAAGTTATGACAGTATTATTGACCATTATTGTGCTATACATTCCATCCTCAGGCTTATTTATTTTATAACTGGAGGTTTATACCTCTTAATCCTCTTCAGCTATTTCACCCACCCTCCCCTCTGGCAGCCATCCATTTATTCTCTGTATCTATGAGTCTGTTTTCATTTTGTTTAGTTTTTTAGATTCTGCATATAAGTGAGATCACATGTGGTATTTGTCTTTGTCTGACTTATTTAGTATAATGCCCTCTAGATTCATCCATGTTATTGCAAATGGTAAGGTTTCTTTTTTATGGCTGAGTAGTATTCCATTGCATTCCACACTTTTGATGGGAGGAGTTGCAGAGAATATGGTCATTTTTAGTCCATCACAATCCCCATCATATACATGAGATTCAGTAAATTTAAGTAACTTTTCCAAGACTACATAGCTCTTAAGTGGCAATTCGAGCCTTTGAACCCAGGTCTGTGTGTTTGAAAAACCCATGAGTTTTTCTGGGTTTGAGTCACCATGCCCTGGTGGGGTATAACTACAACATTCGATAATCCAGAGAGCAAATGGGTATTTTCCTGCAGTGCTGGTGTGGAGTGGTGGAGAACGGAGAAAGAGACATAGAAGCAGTGATCTGTGATGTCTGGATTACTGGCATCACAAGTTTGTCCAGTCTGTTTGGAGAATATATTTGCCTGATACTTGCCTGATTCTGTAAATATGTTCGGGCTCCTGCTGTTCTCCTGCCCCGTACTTGAGTACAAGCTTATTTCTAAAAGTAAATTCTTCAGTGGGACTCAGATATTCTATATTCTTGGCCTTGATGTTTCTCTTTCTCTTATGCATTGTAACATTCTTTTTCTACATAAGCCTTTGGATCATCTACAGTTTGAGAGTTTGAAAGACAGTTGTCCCAAGTCGGTTGTTTTCAAAGAGTGGGGGGTCCCTGAGTCCCTTTCAGGGAGTCCATGAGGTCAAAACTATTTTTATAATGCCAAGGTATTATTTGCTTTTCTCTGCTTTCATTCCATCTAGGGTGTAAAGTGGAGTTTTCCAGAAGCTAAGTAATGTGTGATACTGCAACAGATTTTAGTGGAAGCAGATATGAGAATTCCACTCCTTCCTACTAAGACATTAAAGGGACTTGAAAAAAAAAAACTAATGAAGTCTTCTCTTTTGTTCCTTTTTTTAAAAAAAGTTACTTTTTATTAAAAATGTATTTTTATGTTAGCATATTAAGAGTTTGCTGTGATTTTTAAATTAATACACAAATATTTTTAAAGTTTCTCATTTTGTTTCTCATAGTAATAAAATAAATTTTAACTTACTTTTAATTAAAAATTAATAATAGTCACAGAAGCTCTTTGGAGTCCTCAATTTAAGATAGAGTTCTGAAAGCAAAAAGTTTTCATTATTTTATTAGCTGCCATTTGCAAAGCTTGGGCAATTTGCTCTCTTTTAATCCTCCCAGCAAACCTATCAGGAAGGTACCCCATTAATCTCCTCCCAGAGGCATAAACTAGGGCTCAAAATCATTAGCCACACAGCTTGCATGCTGTGCAGCTAGAATTTGAAGCTAGTTCTATCTGACCCCAAAATCAAACTTGAAGGAATCAGTAACCTCCTTGCATGCAATATACCTGTTGCTTTCCTGGACAGAGAGGTTGAAGCAGAGGTCAAGAAGACTGGATGAATTATTTGAGATGGCTCAGGCAGCTAAAAGCCAAGACCTTCTGCTGTCTGTTCTACTCCTCATAGGGACTTGTCCTTTCAAATGGCAATTCCTTTTGTGAGAAAGGAATGCCTTCAAATTCAAATGATACTATGAACCTGGTGGAGGTCTGTTCCCCTTATAACAGGCATTTCTAATAGCACAGTATGCAGACTTTGCTGAGCACTCAACAAGGAAGAAACGTTTGTCCAGTTATCACATTCTAAACTGCCAAAATACATGTGCATTGCCTTAAGTTTTTCAATTATGTTACAGGTCAGCTTGTGCATTTTATCTGTTCGACTCTCTTTTGTAAAACAATTACAATGGTAAAAACAAAGAAACTATTGAGTACTTAACTATGCGTCGGTCACCGAGAGGAAGACTTGATACCAAGGTCTCTCTGAATCCTCACAAGAATACTCCCAGGCTGGCAGTGGGGTGTCCTACCTGCTTTACAGATAAGGAGATGGGCTTGCCGAGGGGAAGCTACTTGCCTGAGGTCACCCAGCTAGTAAGTAGGCGGTGAGTCAAGTATCAGACCCAGGTCCGGGTGGTTCCCAGGCTAAGATTCTTAACCAGCATGCATTGCAAGATCCTAAAAGGCAATGTCAATCTGTCTGTGGAAAGGAGTTCCCCAAAGTAAACTTGAAGTAGCCCAGGTAAATTAGGAAAGGGTCACAATTTTATGGTCAGAGATTTTAAGGAAAAACCAAGTGATGCAACCTCTTCATGTAATAAGAAAACAGATACAATTCTTTAATTTTGTCCTTAGCTTAACCCTTCACTAACATCCAGCAGCTCGGAGTGTACAGAGAAAGGCAGTAAATTCCTCATCTGTATCCCAGTGTGCCAACTGTTTTGGTTTTAATTGTGTCAGGTGTGTCTTCCTTCTGCCTGGAGGTCCTTCCTTAGGTTTGAAAATATCATGATCACATCAACAGTGTGAGAGGTGGTGGGAGAGCTGAGGTTCCACATGTGTCAACAACAGATGTGCACGTCTCCTGGAGCACTGGAAAAAAGAGTAATAGGAGTTCCCTTAGGGCTGTGCTCCACGTGCCCCAGGAGGGGATAAGGACGAAAGCCTCTGTAATTTATATTGACTGCTGAGGTAACCAGGTGCTTTCAGCAAGCATTCCAGTTGCAAATTTGGGTTTTAACAACCTTCCCAACAACCTCTGATGAGGGAGGGAGACAAAGAGGGAAGAGATATGGGAACATATATATATGTATAACTGACTCACTCTGTTATAAAGCAGAAACTAACACACCATTGTAAAGCAATTATACCCCAATAAAGATGTTAAAAAATAAATAAATAAATAAATAAATACACACAAAACAAATATGTATTGTCTAGTCATAGACATGTTTTTTTTTTTTTTTCCAGTTTGGAGACTACATTTCACTAATCATTAAAATAGAGCATTAAAAAGAATGAAGCAAAAAGGAGAATCACTAACTTGTATAACCAGAAAGTAAAAATGTAGAGTTGACTTCAGCTAGAATTGATCCAGTGGCACCAAGGAGCAAGTTTCTCTTTCTTAAATGCTGTCATTCTGATTGACAGAAGCTCCTTCTCCAAAAGTCCACCCACCCACAAGCCCTTTTGTGATAAAAAAAAAATGGCAGGAGAGCCTTTGAGTCTCACATCACCCTTTCCCTAGGTCATTTGTAAAATAAAGTGTTTCAGACAGTGGTTATCAAACAAGGCCTAAGGTTTACTCTTTTACTGGCTTTAATTGACACTTGTGCTTATCACCAAACAAGCAGTTGTGGTTAAAGGAATGAGACATGCTGACGGATCCTTAGAGCTTGGGGCTGGGTAAACTGTCCCAAACTACTTGGCTGACAATGGGAAAAGAGGCACATTCCTCACTGAAGACAACTGTATTGATGGCTAGAGAAAAGTATGAATGTTTATGTGTGTGTGTTAATGGAGGGGGCAGGTGTGGTAGCAGGATGCTGTAATGGCATACTACGGATCCTAGGAAGGCAACTGACAAATACTCACCACAGATACTAAGTCCAATTTAAATCGGCAGCAAAAAGAGAAGGTAGCTTTCTCCATGGGGAGGGAGACAAAACTTCAAGAAGCTGATTTTTGAGTAGCGCCATCAAGGGTGAGTAGGATTTTATACCATCATTATCAACTCAGGGCTGGGAATGAGTCCAAGTAAAAGAAAATTCGTAGACCTCTGGCCACTTCTTTTAAGACTAGCCTTGCAAAATTTGCCAACATATGTGTTAGGAAAGCCTAGACCTTCAACAATTTTTTTTTAATAAATTTATCTTATTTATTTATTTTTGGCTGCATTTGGTCTTCATTGCTGCCCTTAGGCTTTCTCTAGTTGCGGCAAGCAGGGGTTACTCTTCATTGTGGTACGCGGGCTTGCAGTGGCTTCTTGTTGCAGAGTACGGGCTTCTCTTGTTGCAGTAGGTGCACACGCTTCAACAGTTGTGGCTCGCCAGCTCTAGAGTGCAGGTTCAGTGGTTGTGGCACATGGGTTTAGTTGGTGTGCAGCATGTGGGATCTTCCTGGACCAGGGCTCGAACCCGTGTCCCCTGCACTGGCAGGCGGATTCTTAACCACTGTGCCACCAGGGAAGCCCCATAGACCTTCAACATTTTTAATGAACAAAGGGTTACTTGATCAAATGCATTAGAACCACTGCCTTCAATATCTTCTTTTGGAGATTCATATTCAATTTATTCCAAACAATTTGTATTTTGTGTTTTATTCTTAAATTTCTTTCTTCTTTTCCTCCTAAATAAATTTTGTTCATTTCAGTTTAAACCACAGTGCTTTCAAGTCATAGGCCTGGATGTGTCACGTTTAGTTTACCAAATGAATATATGATCATTTATATGTTCACATACGGTGCTTTTGTTTGATCAGGCATGAATGTTTGACTTGATTCATATGAGCTTCAATTTTCTTTCAAGGAAAAGATGCATCCACACGGTCATTACTGAGGAAAGAAAGCTGCGTATTTTTTGGAGAGGGACTGCCAAATTCCCACACCCTCTGGACCTCTGCTTTGAGATTGGCTGTGGATTCTGCTACAGTTTTACTGAAGCCAGGTTTGGGAGCAGAGAGTAAAGTGGGAGACTTGTATAAGAGGTGCAAAGCTCAGAGTAAGTTGAAAAACCTTCTTTTTCCTCCTTCTTTGTTTGAAAACCTCTTCCTTGCCCTCACTTGTTTTGCTTTTGTGACTGATTTCTTCCTTTTAATCATCCTTATTCTGAACTAGACTGAGCTGCCTTGTTAACTACGTAGGTAGGGCATGTGCTGGGATGAAGATGACTTCAGATGCATCTTTGCTACATTAACACTAGTACAATATTATTAACAAATGGAGGCTCTCAGCATTGCTATGTAAAGCTCATAGCACAGCAGAGCATGGTAAATATATATGATGGGAGGGGAAGGAGAGGGAAGTATGAGCTTTTAGGACTCTGGAAACATAGGACCAGTAGCCTGGGTACTGACTCTGCCGTGTTCCCCAGTTGTGGATGTGGTCTTACTAGGGCTCCATTAGTTGAAAGAATCAAGAGAATTGGATGTTTGCAAATATGCCCTTAAACAGAAATGAGTATATTATTAGGAGAAAGTATATACAAATGGACAGTAGTATAATAAGAAATTTGATATTTTCACAATTCTTGCAGGACCCCAACTGTGCCAAAATACCGTCTGTTGGTGCAACACACCCCAAGAAAAGCATAGAGGCAAACACAAAGCCAGGCCAAGGCATGCTATATAGTAATAGAGATGTATATCCCTCCAAGGTTATCACACCTGAAATCATTGTGCATTTTTTGTTTGTTTGTTTGCTTTTTGTGTTTTTAAGTACATGATGGAGTTCCTGAGAAAGTAAAGGAATTCCTTATTGGCTAGATATGATAAAGATGTGTAAATTTAGTAGTAAGAAAGCATTTGAGTGGACATTTATACTAGAAGCATCTGCAGATCCTGATAGCCTAAAGCTCAGGTTTAAAGAGCATCGCATTTGGGAGGAGATACAACTTTACTCCTGTATTTTGTAGTTACCTCGTGTGCTAAATTCTTAGTATTTGTTTATATAAGTTGGGAATTATGTTAGTCAGAGTTCTCCAGAACAACATATATGTTTTTTATATATATTTGTATACATATTCTGGCAGGAGTGATGTTACTGTCTTGAGTCTTGAGTCTGAAGGCAGTCTAGAGACAGAATTCCCTCCTTTATGGGGAACCTCAGTATTTTCTCTTATGGTCTTCAGTTGATTGGATGAAGACCATCCACATAATGCGGGGTAATCTGCCTTACTCAAAGTCCACTGATTTAAATGTTAATCTCATCTAAAAAATACCTTCACAGAAACATCTAAACTGGTGTCTCACCAAACAACTGGGCACCATAGCCTAACGAGTGGACACATAAAAACACCTAGCAAAGGAACCAGTAGTTGAGATGTGTAACACAGGGAGCTCTTTCTTCCCGTACTCTATTATAAACTATAATATTAAATTAATATGTATATATATTTTCATAGACATGTCTATTTCATATTTTGAAACAGACTGTTTTATAACCCTAACCTTATAAGTGAAACTAAGTATTAGAAAAAAGGAACCTGCAAAAAACACTGGGGAAATATTTTCATGCTCCCAGCTCAGTTTGTCAGAGGCATCAATTTTATAAAGGCCAAGGGTTTATTAGGCTGTATTCTACAGCTAAAGATTGGACTGATAAAAGGCAGAATTAAGAGAAAAATTAAACAGGTTCAAATCTTTCTTCTCTGTCGCATATTCTTCCTATCTGTAAAATGAGAATGATAATACAAAGTTAGGCACTCAGCCCCACAAAACTGAAATATAGAAGAATGTATGCACTTGTGTGCTTTGGGAATAAAGAGAGGTTATAAATATTATAGCTTATTTAAACTCCTCTCCTCATAGACAAACATCCCACAAACTGTTTTCTAATTTATCCTGCCCTAGGGTCAATTTAATTAATATGCTCCAAATGAGTTCAGATGCCACCATGGAACACACAGTATAAAAAAATGGGTTGATGCTTTTTCATTTCTATCATTTTAAATTCCAGCAAATATTCACTTCTCAATCAGGTTCTAAGGCCACAGCAGTCTGATTTATCTAAGTCAAAAAGCAACAGCCTGCTGTGCTCAAGTGTTACTTTCATTTTCCCCAGTTTGTTTTGTTAATTTTCTGGGATTCATTTATAAAAGGAGGGGGTTGAACTGGATGCCACTGACGGTCCCTTTTAGATTTGATTCTAGAATTCTTAGTCATCATAAACGATACACTTTTTTTTTTTTTCCTTGCGTTATGCGGGCCTCTCACTGTTGTGGCCTCTCCCATTTGCGGAGCACAGGCTCCGGACGCGCAGGCTCAGTGGCCATGGCTCACAGGCCCAGCCGCTCCGCGGCATGTGGGATCTTCCCGAAACGGGGCACGAAGGGATCCTCCCGAAGCGGGGCACGAACCCGCGTCTCCTGCATCGGCAGGCGGACTCTCAAGCACTGCGCCACCAGGGAAGCCCCAACGATACACTTTTAAGTGAAAAGGAAGAATGGCATGCACACTCTTTCTGCTCAAAGATGGCGCTATTGAGTATGGTAGAAGATAGATGTTAAGAAATAAAATCAGTCTACTTAGAACAGGCTGCTTACCCTTCCATTCGGTAGTTATGTCCTCTGTGCAAGAAACTAATGAGCGTTGTTTGTTTCTTTAATATTGAGCTGCATGAGCCGTTTATATATTTTGGAGATTAATCCTTTGCCCGTTGATTCGTTTGCAAACAACTCAATCCAAAAATGGGCAGAAGACCTAGATAGACATTTCTCCAAAGAGGACATACAGATGGCCAAGAGGCACATGAAAAGCTGCTCAACATCACTAATTATTAGAGAAATGCAAATCAAAACTACAATGAGGTATCACCTCACACCAGTTAGAATGGGCATCATCAGAAAATCTACAAACAACAAATGCTGGAGAGGGTGTGGAGAAAAGGGAACCCTCTTGCACTGTTGGTGGGAATGTAAATTGATACAGCCATTATGGAGAACAGTATGGAGGTTCCTTAAAAAACTAAAAGTAGAATTACCATATGACCCAGCAATCCTACTACTGGGCATATATCCAGAGAAAACCATAATTCAAAAAGACACATGCACCCCAATGTTCATTGCAGCACTACTTATAATAGCCAGGTCATGGAAGCAACCTAAATGCCCACTGACAGATGAATGTCTAAAGAAGATGTGGTACATATATACAATGGACTACTACTCAGCCATAAAAAGGAACACACTTGGGTCATTTGTAGAGACGTGGATGGATCTAGAGACTGTCATACAGACTGAATTAAGTCAGAAAGAGGAAAACATATATTAATGCATAAATGTGGAACCTAGAAAAATGGTACAGATGAACTGGTTTGCAGGGCCGAAATTGAGACACAGATGTAGAGAACAAACGTATGGACACCAAGGGGGGGAAAGCCATGGGGGGCTGGGGGGGTGGTGTGATGAATTGGGAGATTTGGATTGACATGTATACACTGATGTGTATAAAACTGATGACTAATAACCTGCTGTATAAAAAATAAAATTAAAAAAATAAATAAATAAAAAGAAACTAATGAGGGGAGGGATGATTCAGCTTGGATGTAACCTGTCTGTTCTCAGCCGTATTCTCTTCTTAACAGGAATGTACAGTGTGCTAACTACCCATCTGTCTTTGTTTTCAGAATAATAACAATTGTTTTAATTGTTGTCCTCTTTCGCATTATTCCTCTCTTAAGACAAGGACTCTGATCATTCATTTCTTTGGTTTTAAAAATATATATGCTTTGATTTCTTTCCCCTCTTTTATGTGATTGCCACGTGATATTTTGGTTTGCTTGTTCTAGCCTTCGTGTGGTTTTGAAAGTTCATATAAGAAATGCATCTTTCAGGTAGTTCTGGAAATTACTTGGATTCATGGATTTCAGTCTTGGTTTGCCACTGATTGTGAGACTGAGTAAAACTGCTTTGTCTCACTGGTTCTCCTATTCCTTATATAAAAGACACAAGTTCTCTGAGCTCTCAATTTCTTTTGTTCTAAAACTTTTTAATATTTTACATATCAGCCTTGTTAAAAACAAGACAACAGGTTCCAAATGGAGTTGCTAATGCTAAGCCCCATGTCAATAAACTGAGACTTAATTACAGTTTTGGCTCTCCTAGAAATGGAATCTCAAATCAGTAAATCAGGAATCACCAGATCAGTACTAGTTAGGTAATTTGCCTGATAGACCCCAAATGTCCCCTAAAGGAAAGTAACATTGCAATAACCAATCCCCTTTCTTGCCCAGCATAACTTCCTCATTTCTGCTCCCTTCTGACTATAAAAGTTTCTCATTTTGTACAGCTCCTCAGACCTCCTGTCTATCTGCTAGATTGGATGCTGCCCAATTCATGAATTGCTAAATAAAGCCAATAAGATATTTAAAATTTACTCAGTTGGATTTTGTTTTTTAACAGCCTAAATAGAAATAGAAATCAAAAGATAATCTAAAGCAAAGATTCATCTAGACTAAAGGAGTACATTTCTCAGAGAATGGATTTTTAAAGTCCTCCTTTTAAGTGAGGAAAGATATCCTTTGGACTATGGCAAGAAATATTTTGCACTGCAAGAGCCAGGGCAACTTAGGTAGCCTTGGCGCATGCTAAGGTTTCCTGGGCTTCTCTCTGCAAGTGAGTTTATATGTTGGAGACTGAGATTTTTAGCAACAGGTAGGACGTCCAGAGAACAAGTCTGGAGCGATTACAAGTAAAAAATGTTTACTTCCTCATTCTGGTTAGTTTAGTAAATTTAATGTTTACTTTAGGGCACAGAAGAATCTTGTGAGAACCTATTCAAAATATTAAAAAAAAATCATTAGGCCAAAAAAAAAGACTTCTCAAAACAGAGTTACCATATGATCCAGCAATGCCACTCCTGGGCATATATCCAGAAAAGGCAAAAACTCTAATTTGAAAAGATACATGCACCCCAATGTTCACAGCAGCACTATCTACAATAGTCAAGACATGGAAATAACCTAAATGTCCATCAACATTTAGATGAATGGATAAAGAAGTAATATTCCATTTTATATATATATATATACATACATACATACATACACACACACACACACACACACACATATATATATAAATAAAATGGAATATTATTTATCCATAAAAAGAATGAAATAATGCCATTTGCAGCAACATGGATGGACCTAGAGATTATCATACTAAGTGAAGTCAGACAGAGAAAGACAAATATCATATGAGATCACTTATACGTAGAATCTAAAAAAATGAAACAAATGAACTTATTTACAAAACAGAAATAGACTCACAGACTCACAGACAGAAAACAAACTTATGGTTACCAAAGGGGAAATTGTGGAAGAGGGATAAATTAGGAATTTGAGATTAACAGATACAGACTACTATATATAATATAATATAAACAAGGACCTACTATATAGCACAGGGAACTATGTTCAATGTCTTGTATAACCTATAGTAGAAAAGAATCTGAGAATCTGACAAAGAATATATATATAAACTGAATCACTTTGCTGTACGCCCCAAACATTGTAATCAACTATACTTCAATAAAGAAAATATTAAAAGAAAAAAACAATAGGCCAAAAAAAAAAAAAAAGCCTTCCCTAAACAAAGGACTTATTTAAATTATTGTTCTGGTTTCTTCTTCCTTTTCACTGCCAGATAGATGTGCATCAGAGGTGAGGTGGGAGTATTGGAGGGAACTGACATAAGGGCTTTTGAAACCTTAGTAAAGTTTTGGAAGGTAGATGCCATTCTGTTAATGTTGGTTACTTCAAAGAAGTCCAATTACAATGCCCAGTAGAAGAGAAGAGGACTTTATTAACTTTTTAAATACTTTTCTTTGCTGTTTGCCTTATTACAGTGAATGATTATTACTCTCAACTCCATATTTGTTTTTCTTAAAATTATATTATTTATCTATTGGTATATATTGGGCAGAATTGGGCTTGGACTGGGATGCCCAAGGTTAATAATTACAAACATCAAATGAGATAGTTAACATAAAAGCATTTTGCAATTTTAGGTTATAAAAAAAGTAAGGGTGTATGGTCCCTAGAAGTAGTCACTGAAAGCATTTTATTATAATCCTACTAGTTTAGTAATGCTATTCAGCATAATTCCTAGAGTATGATCTACAAATGTCTTTTTTAAATATTATTTTATTTTTTATACAATTTTTAAAGGTTACTTTCCATTTACAGCTATCACAAAATATTGGCTATATTCCGTGCTGTACAGTACATCCTTAAGCCTATCGTACACCCAATAGTTTGTACCTGCCACCCTCCCACCCTTATAATGCCACCCCTGCAACTGGTAACTGCTAGTTTGTTCTCTATATCTGTGAAGCTGCTTCTTTTTTTGTTTTATTCATTAGTTTGTTGTATTTTATTAGATTCCATATGTAAGTGATATCATACAGTACTGGTCTTTCTCTGTTTGACTTATTTCACTTAGTATAATGCCCTCCAAGTCCATCCATGTTGCTGCGAATGGCAAAGTTTCATTCTTCTTTATGCTGAGTAGTATTCTATTGTGTATATATATATATACCACATCTTTATCCATTCATCTGTTGATGGACACTTAGGTTGTTTCCATACTTGCCAATTATAAATAATGCTGCTGTGAACATAGAGGTATATGTATCTTTTTGAATTAATTAGTGTTTTTGTTCTTTTCAGATGTATACCCAGGAGTGGGATTGCTGGGTCATGTGGTAGTTCTATTTTTAGTTTTTTGAGAAACCTTCATACTGTTTTCCAAAGTGGCTACACCAACAGTGTACAAGGGTTCCCTTTTCTCCACATCCTTGCCAACATTTGTTATTTGTGTGGGGTTTTTGTTGTTGTTGTTGTTGTTTTTTGATGACAGAATTCTGACAGGTATGAGGTGATATCTCATCGTGGTTTTGACTTGCATCTCCCTGATGATTAGCAATGTTGAGCATCTTTTCATGTGCCTGTTGGCCATCTGCCTTTCCTCTTTGGAAAAAAATGTCTTTTATTCAATAACTCATTCATTTTTCTTTAAAACATATTTAGTTCTTCCACTAATCTTCAGAAGGACCTGCTGTGTACTGAGTTCTCTTTTAGGAATGTGATCTACTATGAGTAAGCCAGATAAGGAACCTATCCTCTTGGATCTTACATTCCAGGGAGGAGAGAGAGCCAATATGCAAATATGTAAAACAAAACAAAACAATCTGACAATCACAGATGGTTGTGAGTACAGTGAAGAATGGAGATATGGCAGTGAAGGACTAGGGTAGGTCAAATTTAGATGGTGCATATGTGTCGTGGAAGAATCTCATCAAATTTCTATATAAAATGAACAAAGAAAATTGGATCACATTATGCTGCCAGGTGAGGCCACTTCTTTCAAACATAGTGTCATGATCAAATTACAGGCTGCTACCCATGAATCTCTTGAAGGGTGTTGTCAGGGCCCAGGGCAGGCTGCCCCAAAATATGCTTCAATAGCATATTAAATATTTTGAATTAAAGTTACTTGAGAAACAGCTGGTGGAAAAAAAAAAGATATTAAAAGAAAACAAAACAAAACAAAAAACAAAAAAACCCAGCCACTCTGACCCTCCTCTCTCCCCCTGAAAGTGAGAAATAAATCTCCCATGTAAAGGCATCCTATCTACACCAGGAGGATAGAAAGCATTCTTATCACGGAGTTAGGGAATTCAAGGCTAAGAACGCTGTAAACAGTTTCAAATAATAAATAAACTTATGCAGTTGAATGAGAAAAAAATAATAAAGCTATTAACCTAAAATACCATAGAAAAAGATGTGAAAACACCCTCTGTTACTTCTTTATTTGTCTGCTATCCCAAGCATAAGCCCCACCCTCTTCGGTTAAATCTTCACAAATAATTATTTCTTTGTCTAAAAATGATATAAAAACAGCTTTCCCTGGTCACTTCAGGGGTCCTATTTCTATGAGACCTCCGTGCATATAAATTCAATTTTTTTTTTATCTCCTGTCAATCTGTCTTGTGTGAATTTAGTTATTAGACCTGCCAAAAGAACTCAAGTGGGGTAGGTGAGAAAGTTCCCCCTCCCTGACACTTGGTGGGGTCAGCAGGATACTGACTGGACCCCACTCCGCCACTCCCCTCCCCCAACTGCTCCTGGGACCCCGGACCTTCAGCAGAAGGTAAGAGTTCTTACCAAGTCAGCCTCCTGAATCTCTGCCTGCAGGGTCAGATGGAAGAAAAAAGTGGTGAGAGTCCTTTTTCTCTCTTTCTAAACTTAGATTACCTGGAGATAATATTTGTGAAACGGGATCCTTGGGTCATAGTGACTCTGGTACTGGGTACATGAACGCTCTCAATTTTTATTGATCCTTTCCTCCCAGAGATGATAATTATTTTTCTTTGTTTCTCTGTGTTGTGTCTTTTGTCATAAGGAGGAAGAACTATAGAAAAGAACAGCAGGTATAGACCCATTAAAAGCCTGCTGTTTGAGCTGGCCTCACAGACTGTTGAGTTCATGCCTGACCAGACCAGTGTCTGTTTACACAAGCCTTGCTGTGGGTCTCCCATGTAAAAAACTGGGTGAAGATTTTACTTTTGTCTGCTCTATGTCCTGAGAGTTTAGTTTTGTGACCAGTGAGAATATTCTTTCTGGTCTCAGCCAGCTAGAAGGTGCACTTACTGGGGTGCACCTGGTGACCAGCTGAATAGACTGGGGTTCTGAACAAGAAGTCAAGCAGTGCTCTCTTTGCCCAGCCATACCAGCTCTCAGGGGAGTTTGTCATAAGGGGTCCTAGTCCATAAGGGGCCTTTGTAATCTCAACCTTCATTACTTATTAGTGCTAGAGAAGTGTCATTCCAGTAGTCTGCTCAGTGTCATAGATTAGTAGATCTATAACTTGATGTGTCACACATTCTCGTAGGAAACTGGACATTTTCATGACACCATTCTTACCACCTATACCAGCAAAGGGCTTTTACTCTCTTACACTAACTCTGGGGAGTGAACTTTCTGGATCTTGTGAGGACTACATACTCTCTTATGAGATGTCCCTTGCATCTTTGATTAAGCCATATAAAGGGCTTATTGGCTTGGGTTCCTATTTGAGAATAATATAAGAGCCCCACTCATCAATAACCAGATGATGGATCTTTAAACTGGCTATATTTGAAAGGAATTATTTTGAGAGCTCTCATCATAAACAGCTGTTTTATTGGTACTTATGGGAGGGTCAAATTAAAAGGAGAAGACACACACACACATTATATATATAATGGCTACCTTATGGAGTCCCTTATTAAGATGAACAAACAGAAATTAAACCTAAAACAAAGATCCAACATAAATTCCCTTTCTTAAAAGAAAGAAAAATCATCGCATCTCCTTGGCAATTCCCCAGGCGCTCCCACAAATAATCAAGAAATAGACCAGCTGGAAGTCAATATTCAAGGGCTAACAGAACAACTATCTTTGTCTTGCAAATCTCTAAAAACCAGAAATGCAACTCTAGAAATAAGACAAGCCCCACCTATCTTTACCAATCCCCAAACTCACTTATTCTTCTCAAAATGCTTGTAGATATTATAAAAGATCAGGGTATTGGAGCAAAATTGTCCTGTACTTGAGAAAAATAGAAAAGGAATATTTGTAAAGGGACTTTATGTATTGTTAGGTCTAAGATTGGAATAAATTTAATTAAGTAAATGAGTTTTAATATCATAAGTAAGCTGGTACAAAGTTAATATTTGGTTTTTCTGTTAAAAGAACAAAGTTTTCTTAGATTATTGATCCGCTCTTAATGAGAAATTGAAAACAAAGGTTTCTTTACTTTTAAGGTAATCTGCCTAGAAAAACAAAGATTCAATATTTTGTCTTTATCATGTCTTCTATTACTTATGAAGAAAAATGAATATTTCCAATATTAAAAGTTTTACAACTATTTAACTTTCTTATTTTCCCATGAAGTCTTTGTCCCTTTGATTAAATGGATAATTAAATATTATTTCACAGTGACCTATGATCCTATTTGACCAAGTGTTTTAAAACCTTTCTGATATTTTTTACAAATTTCCCCAAAATCAAATTCTGAATGAAGTCTTATTGACCTAAAACTAACTTTGGGGTTTTTCCAAAGGGCTCCTGGAACACCTCAAAAGATTTGTTTTCTCTCCTATGAGAGAGATTAAATGAATTAGGCTTATTTGGTATGTTAAATTATATGGGAGGTATTGTTAAGTAAATGATGATAAAACTTCTTAGATTTTATTGTATAAGCAAATGTTATTAATATAAATATTCTAAAAATCATATGGAATTTCTAAAACTTGGATATATCCTAATATGTTATCAGTCATAATTGTAATTATTATCTTAAAATGTTGTATGTTACAGAGACAACCAAATCTCCTTGTCAGTTGCATTATAGTGAATAATCAGATCTTTAATGATGGACATTTTTAAATCTTTTATCATTCACAGACAATTATTGTTTTACTTAGATGCTTTTATAAAAGTTTCTTGCAAATGTGTTTTACCTTCAGTGAAATTCTTGGAAAGATATCTAACTAGTACTCTAAAAAAACAAGTTTCTGATGACTTTCAAATTATACCACTAAACTGGGTAAGTATTTACAGAACCCTAATGGAGAAACTGATGGCTTCATAAAACTTCTAACAAAAGATCAAGCAAAACAAGAATTAGTTGATTAGTTTTTGCAACTTCTTCGTTGCAAAAACTCTTATATATCTTGATTCTCCCCTTACCTCTCTAGAGTACCTCCCGTACCTCACTCAGAGATATCTGAGAGTCTGTCTCTCAGCCTTGAAGTCCTAAGAAAAACCGTGGAAGAAAACATAATCCTCAACTTTTAGGTTGTGCCTTTGTTTTTAGTTGACATACCCTAACCCTCAGAAAAAACAAAACAAAACAGTAAGCTAAAAATAAAAAAATAAAATCAATTACAGCTTCTAAAAATCCTCAGAGTAGCTAAGGGTACAAAAACCTAAGTAAGCTAAATTCCAGAAAGAGACAATATCTTCCCAGGTAAGAAAGACCCGTATCTGGTTTCATTCCTAACAAAATGGCAAAAAAAAAAGTATAAATGTATCATGAATGGGGGTAAAGAGAAAAAGGCCAAAGTTTTAATAAACTTCCAATGTCTCTGTGAGTTGGCATGATGTCTTACAATTCAAAGGAGCCGCATTCACAGACTAAGTCTCCATTCACCTGAACTTCTTTCCTCTGGGTCCTTGGGTGATTATACACTCACAGAACACCCATGGCCGATCACAGGGAAATCGCTTCCAGTTGTGCCAGACCTTCATGGGCTCAAAGCAGTAATCTGCATCTGGGATTAGGACATGAAAGCTAAGAAAGAATCCTGAGGAGCACTGGGCATTATCTCATGCATGGTAGCAACTCATGAAGACTGGGAGCAAAACTGGAGGCAGAAGAAGAATCTCCTGTGGTGATGAAATTAGAAAAGGGTTGAAGAGGAAAAACAATTCCTCAGAGGCTCAAAATGTCTGTGACCATAGTTTAAAAAAAAAAAAAAAAAGAGAGCGCTTCCCGGGTGGCTCAGTGGTTGAGAGTCCGCCTGCCGATGCAGGGGACGCGGGTTCGTGACCCGGTCCGGGAAGATCCCACATGCCGCGGAGTAGCTGGGCCCGTGAGCCATGGCCGCTGGGCCTGCGGTCTGGAGCCTGTGCTCCGCAACGGGAGAGGCCACAACAGTGAGAAGCCCGCGTACCGCAAATTAAAAAAAAAAAAAGAAAGAAAGAAAAAGAAAGAAAAGAGAGAGAGAGAGAACTCTCCCATAGTAAGGAAACACG
Source organism: Lipotes vexillifer (assembly GCF_000442215.2). Classification (NCBI taxonomy): domain Eukaryota; kingdom Metazoa; phylum Chordata; class Mammalia; order Artiodactyla; family Lipotidae; genus Lipotes; species Lipotes vexillifer. Next base: position 463,657 of record NW_006779172.1, on the reverse strand, counting down.
GTAAGAGGCTAAAGTAGAGAGCTCCTAAGCCTTGCTGCAAAGAAGCAAGAAGATAACGTGACCCACGATTTAGAAAACAAAATCAACAGAAGCAACCACCGTGAATTAAACAAGTAATTGCAGGCGTGAAAAAAGTCACACATCAGAAACTCAAGTATTCTGAATAAAAGTGGATAAAAATAAGGAAGATTGAAATAGCTATTGACTGATTGCAAAAAAGAAAAAATGGAAGAAAAAGGTAAAATCATCTTTAAAATAAAGAATGACTTAAAAGGAAACCCAGGGAGATCTTATTCTACCAAAAGGGGCATTGATGCTAGGAATTAGTAGAACCCCAAATAAATTAAAGTAAGAAGTAGGTAAAAATTATATTTAATGTAATTTAATATATAAGATAGGCAATGAATATTCAATATACATATTATATTATTCTTTGAAGAGAAAAAAATACAACTCCTAAACAAAACTGATGTTTAGAACAATAATCAAAAATACTCCAGAAATAAAGAAAACACAATTCATTGTTAAAAGAGAAGCAAATGGCCCTAAAATGAGTAAAAAGGTGCTTAACTTAACTCACAATAAGTAATATGTAAATTAAAACAGTACTGAAATGCTACGCCACACCCTTCAATTTGGCAAAAATTAAAGTTTGGCAATATTCTCTATTGGAAAGGCTGGAAAGAAACAGATATTCTCATACATTTCTGATTTGAGCACAAAATGTACAAGTCCAATGTTTGAAAACTTTCCAATATCTCATAAATTATTTTTGTTCTCTGATCCAATAATCTCACTTCTAGGAATCTCTCCTAAAGACACATCTCCAGAAATATAAAATAAAATACGCACAAGATTATTCACTGTAGCATTAATTATAATAGAAAAATATTTTAAACAATCCAAATGTCCATCCACAGGGGACAGAGAAACAATGGAATGTTATGGCATGTGAAAAAATAGACACACAAATAAGCAAATGAATCAAGGGAGTTTTCTGTATCCTCTTTTGGAGTGACCTCCAAGAGAAAGAAGGCAAGATGAAGATCAATGTATCTAGTAGTCTTTTTTTAATATAAGAAAGGAATGGAAATAAGGATAAGTTAGGCAAGAAAGATTGCAGGAAGCATGAACAAGAAACTAATCATTATTAGTTATAAGATTTGGGATGGTGGAAACTGAGGTGGAAGAACAGAAGAACTTTTCTGAGTATGCAGTTTTGAATTATTTAAATGCCTTATCTATCTGAAAAGTAAAATGAAATTTAAAAGGTGTAAAACTTAGACTTGGAAACAAACTGAGAAATTCTTCTTAACTGTATATCAAGTTTCTAACGTATCCATTGAAGGAAAAGAACTGGTCAAATAACATAAACATAATTCTCTGTAGGACATATCTGGCAGGGGGAGGGTCAGGGGGACCTGCAAATAACAAACTTCACTTACTGGCCTACTGTTAACATACTATTGATTATGCAATTAAGAGTTAATTTTTGAATCTCACAGGATAAAACAAACAAGTAGATATTTAAATATTATTGGGAAAAAAAGGTTTTAGTGTCAGAGAAAAGACGTATAGATTTGTTAGCACCGTTTACTGAAAGAGCCTTGTAAGAATAGCATCCCAGAAGACCTGGAGTCCAGAGCTTGGCTAATTCCAAGCAGAGAAATTAGAGGGTGAACCTGGGAATTCTTGCTGTGCCTGAGAGCAGGGGGGGTTCAAAAATCACATAGGGACCTAACAGAAAGACACAGAAGCCAGGTTGAAGGGTCAGTCTCTGGCTAAATTTGACATTGAGCTTACAAAAGAAAAATGATGATACTTGATTTTAAAACATTGAATGAATAAAAAATACAGTGATAATTAAAACAAAAGAGGGAAACACACACACACACACACACACACACACACACACACACACACACACACCCTTTGTGTGATGGCAATCACTTCTGCCATCAGTGGTAATGACTGTTACACCAATGCATTACTATGAAAATTAGTAATAAAAGGTAAATAGACTTTACCCTTTTTTTTAAAAGACACTCAGTTGTTGTGGCAGTCTTTTCTCAGAAGAATACCCGCTAATATGCAGGATAAATATGATAGAAAAACATTATTTTGAAGCCCCCAATAAATTCATTCTTTCAGAAAGTGACAGATGCTAAAACCATTAGTCTCATGAGTCTCATGGCGCCAAAGAATCATCCAACAGGTTACTTGCTAATAGCCAAGACAAAAACAAACCTTCTCAAACAAACGATCTGTCAGCTGTCTTTTCACAAAATTGTCAGACTTAGAATCGCTAATATTGACACAACCTGACGATATATGCCTCCTGAGGTGATGCAAAATAAAATACACAACGCTGTTTTTCAAGTCTTTTTTCCAGCAGCAAAAATTCAAGCCTTTAGACATAACATTTTACAATATAAAAGTGATAGGAAAAAAAAGTTAATACACTCTGCAAGGAAACAATCTGACAAAGACAGAATATAAGACATTCTATAGGACAACTGGTCTGCTTTCTTCAAAAAGTCAATATCAGGGGAAAATGAACTGTAGATTAGAAAAGACTAAAAAAAAAATCTAATAAATATCATGCATGAATTTGACTTGGTTTAACTCTCTGGTTTTAAAAAATACTGTGTTGGATCTTTTTGAAGCAGAGGAGAAAATTTAAGCATTAACACTACATTAGCTGGTATTAGAAAACTATTGTAATTTTTTTAAGTGTGATGATATTGAGGTGAAAAATATTATTTTTAGAAGAAACTTGAAGTATTTAGGGTGAACTGTCATGACTCGTGTGGCTTATTTTCCATCTTTCAACTGGTTGAGAAGATTAGATAGGCTAGAAAGATGATAAAAAGATAGATGAATAGAGTGGTAAAAGAAATATGAGTAAATGTTAATTTTTAAATACAGTTAATTTTCAAACGTATAATTATTACCACTCTTTTAATATCTTAAAATTCTTTTAATGTTTGTACATTTTCATAATAAAAGTTTTATTATGATTACCCCTAATGTAAACAGCTCTAGAGGAGAAACTAAATCTTCTTTGGGTGACGTTCAAATTAGAACAGATTTCTGGTTAACTTGGCATTGGTTAGCTGCCTTTCATTTCTTCATCTTTTTGATATTAGAAACTAGCAGTTGTGCCCTAATGAAAACTTCCTTTGCAAATAGGGGAAGCCAGTCTGAGTAATCAAAGTTATTTGGTGGAGCACACCAGAAAGCCCTGTAATTCCTTTTTTTCTTGTTTTGTGCCAATTGGAACATAAGCTCAATGGCTGAAGCAAGTTTTAGCTACCATATTGGTTCAGGAGCTGACATGCCAAGGATTGTAGAGTAGGACTATATAAGATGCCTAATCCCCTTATGTGTGTGAATGTTCTACTATTAGACTTATTTTAATGAGAGAAAAAATAAAACATTTGTGTTCATATCACTGTAATTTTAAGGCTTCTATTATTTTCAATTTAACCTAATCCAAACAAATACAGCATTTATAAAAATTTTCCTGTCCAGATTCCAGGTGTGGTTATGTGAAGGAAATTTTCATGGCTATTTGTTGTAGACTGATTAATGGCCCTTAAATGATATCCATGTTACCTTATATGGCAAAAAAGGACTGCAGATGTAATTAAATTAAGAATCTTAAAATGGAGAGATTATCCTGAATTGGAGAGATTATCCTGAATTAGCCAGGTGAGTTTTTAATGAAATCACATGCATTCATAACCCCTCTTATAAAAGAGGGAGGCAGAGGGTGATTAGAGAAGGAGAGAAGGCAATGTGACCATGAAGACAGACATTGGATTGATGCTTCCACAACCCAAGGAAGCCTGGCATCCACCAGAAGCTGGAAGAAGCAAGAAATGGATTCTCCTGTAGAGCCTCCCAAGGGGGAGTAGCCTGACCAACACTTCCCTTTCAATGCAGTGAAACTGATAATGGACTTCTGGCCTCTGTAAAAGTGAGAAAACAAATTTCTGTTGTTTTAAGTAATTAATTGGTAATTACTTGTGGTAATTTGTTATAGCAGCCACAAGAAACTAATACAATATCTATTTCCACATGTAGAAGCAATTAGCCAGTTTCATGCTTTGCATTTGTTTCACATTTATAGCATCCCGACCGGATTGTGTTCTACAATCTGGCTAAATATTCACATTAGGATCCAATCGAAGGCACGTTTGAATGTTCGAAAGCAAAATTAAAGAGCTCTACATTTCCTGGTATACGCTACCACAGCAGCAACACCAACTAACAGCCCCTGACTGTTTTCTCTGTGCTGGTGCTCACTAGTCTCAACTAATCTAAGCAACTCAATGAAGTGGAGATTTTGCTAGTTTCCTATTTAAGGATGGCAAAACAGTGGCTTCCACAGTTTAAGAGCCCACGGCTACAGTAGTGGCAGGGTCCACCTCAAGACCAGAGATGTCTGACTCCACAGCCTATACTTTTAACCAACATAACTAACTCACCATCTCTAAAAAGGAAGCACTGATCTTGGACTTGAGTCTACCTTAGGATACTTGGTACATATCAATTATCTTCTTTTTCTAATTCACTGGCGTCAGGTATGAAATAGACTTCTATTTGTGATTTGGTGCTATCAGCTGTCACACTTCTTGGTTACAAACTTTTACCAGGTACTACAGAATGATCAAATTTCAGCAGGTTTAAGACCTTAATTGCAGCATCTTGTGATAGATGAAGACATCGTTGATGAATCATTAACAGAGAAGTTAGCTAGAATTTGACACCTGAGGAGTTAGGGAGCAAAGAAATTACAAAATGCATGCAAAATGCAATCTACTGTCTTGTATGGAATTTTCAAGCTATTGTCAAATAGATTACAAAACCTACCTGCTCCATGAGAGATGTGAATTTTCCTCACGAGGGAAAAACTAGCAATGTAACTCACTTAAAAATATGACAAAAATATATCTAAGTGAGCAATTAATATTGAACTCTGTTCATAAAAACTAAATTGCTCAGAGGTTTTTGTTTGATTTAGTTTCAAATTTGTATCGAGCCCCCCAAATTCAAGAATTTCTTTTTATTATAAGAAAAAAACAAATTCATCTTGATTCATGGGAAAATTATAGACTTTAATACTATTCACTTATTAATTTTTATGATATCTACCATTTTTATCAGTGCTTTGCATTTTCTAAACATTCCTACAAAATTATATAATCTCAAACCCATAACATTGTAAGGTATGTATATCAACATCCACATTATGGATGAGTAAAGTGAATTTCAAGATTTTAAGTAGCTACCCATACTCACATAGCAAATAAATGTTAAAGTAGGTCTTGAAGTCTTTCAGATTTCAAAGTCTACACAGAATTTTAGTTGCATCATCCTGCCAGGGAGCTGTAAGAAAATCTCAGAGGTGGGAAAATATATTAACTAGAAAAGGACAAACAGAATTTGCATGTGTGTAAGCATTTGGCAAATGTAATTCCAATTCTTCTGCTTAACTTGAGTCATTTAAAGTCACATGGGGAATAAAAAAAAAGAAAGAAAGACACCTGCAATGACCTTCCTGGCACCTTGTCCTTGTAACTCTGTAACTTGTACTGCAGAATCCGTTAAATCTCTCTAGGCATTTGACCCCTACTTAGATCATAAGACCACTCATTCTTATGGGGGAAATACAAGAGTCCTTTGTCAGCAGTTTATTTACAAAGTAACAGTGAATCAAACTTGCTACCAGCTTTACTTAGACTATTGTGTTCTAGTTCTTCAAGAATGGGTTATTTCTAGGGGCAGGACAAGAATAAAGAGGCAGATATAGAGAATGGACTTGAGGACACGGGGAGGGGGAAGGGTAAACTGGGGCGAAGTGAGAGAGTGGCATGGACTTGTATATGCTACCAAATGTAAAATAGATAGCTAGTGGGAAGCAGGCGTGTAGCACAGGGAGATCAGCTCGGTGCTTTGTGACCACCTAGAGGGGTGGGACAGGGAGGGTGGGAGGGAGACGCAAGAGGGAGGAGATATGGGGATATAAGTATATGTATAACTGATTCACTCTGTTATAAAGCAGAGACTAACACATCATTGTAAAGCAATTACACTCCAATAAAGATGTTTAAAAAAAAAAAAAAGGAATGGGTTCTTTCTTATTCAACAGTAATTTGGACCTTGTCTAGTATTTCATTTCTCCCAAAGTTGAAACTGTTACCCTTGACACTATGACTCGCAGTAATGGAATCTTTTCTTTCTGCTGCTGGATCTCCTGAATGTTGCTTGGATTTCTAAATAACTGAATTCTAGATGGATTTCTCTGGTTTATAGCTTGGACTTCTGCCCTTCGGATTCATTCTGGACTTTTTGCTGCTTTTTTCTACTTTCTGTGTCTTGAATCTTTCATTAGAGCATGCCATCTACCACCATCCTTCTACCTTCCTGCCCAGGTGGTCATCCTTGCCTCACCAACTTTCATGGCTGCCTAACTCATATTTTCAGCTTTCTCTGGTTTGAATGCTCTTATGGCTGCCCAGTGGAATTATGAAGGTTTCTCCTTAATTTTTTATAAAAGAGAATGATAGAATATCATTTTAAATGTTTGTAGGGCTTGTGAAGTTTTCTTCTTTATTTAAAAAAAGAAAAAAAGGAGTACGATATAACAGAAGATAGCATCATATGTTTGGGGCTCAGAAAGACCTGGGTAAATGCCTGGCCCTTCCATTTAACCACTATGTAACTGAGGAAGCGACCTGGAAATAAATGGTCCCTTTCTCTTCTGTTGGGTTTATGCACCCTATTTATAGTCCTATCTATGTTTTTCCTTAATTTCTGTCAAGCCCTGCTTCATTGATCCCATCGTACTGCACTACTTTAGCTCAAGCCCTTGAAATTTTCCACCTTTATCACGTGGAGACTTGTAACGCACCTTCCTGCCTTGAGTTTCGCTCCTTTTAAGGTTCATTCTCTTCACTGCTTCCATTATCTCCCCTGATTTTACACATCATTCTCTGACTAGAATAGCCTTTCCTCTTCTACTAAGAATTCCTACTCATTTTTCAAAACTCAGTTTAGATACTACCACTTGTGGGAATCTTTAGACAACCCCCTCCACTATTCCCTTTCTCTGCTTCACACATACTCACCAACTCTCTGGGTTAGGAGGGTCTCTGGCATAATCCTGCATAATCCCACAAAACATATTAGCATTTACCATGCTTGGTTTTCATTGTTTATATATGAGTTTATCCTTGAGCACTTGAACTTTTTATTTCTATAAATCTATAGTTCCTAGTATAGTAGTTTGAACTTATTAATTACCCAAAAATGTTTGTTATGCAAAAATGGAAGTTACCACTGCAACTCTCAGAAGCAATTGAGAACTCCCAATAAAGGGAACTCTGCTTTATCCTTCAGCAATACATACTTTTTTTAAAAAATCATTCCTTTTTTCACTTCTAGCTGCAAGTCTAATATGTCAGCTTCCATTTACTGTTTGATTACCATAAGGCAGGGAAATAGGATAATTTTGTTGACTAGATTTTATGAGTTCTGCTCTGATAAGTAGTAAGTGAACTGGTCATCCAGTCATCCATTTATTCATTTAATATAAATTTATTAAGCCCTCACTATATTTCTGGACTTCTATTAAGGAGTTCTGGGTACCAAAAAAACAAAAACAAAAACAAAACAATAGTCCTTCAAGCCCATAATCTAATAGGAATGTATTGTTGTAAATGCCCACTCTCCCCCTCTGACTGCCTTATGGAAAAGAAGTTCCTCTATCTATACAAATATATAAATATACACATTCATGCAAATATATGACTATATAAATAACATGTATAAATAAAAATAAAACCTAGTAGTTTCAACATCAAATATTCAGTCCCAGAATTTGGAGCTGACTCACAAAATTCTGGATTTTTCTTTCCCTCTCCGTCTGTCAGCAGTGCTTGGCTGAGCACACACTGATTTTGTTATTATTACATAAAATACTCATCTGCCTTTTCACCACTCCCACACCCAAAGACACCGCCTTGCATTAGTGGACATTGGATATGACACAATGTCAAGCTGGGCTTCTGTAATGAAATTCTGGATGACTCTGGGATAACGTATAACTTGACCTTGTAGTGGATGCATGTATGTTTCACCTATCTCCTTTCAAAAATCCCCTTCCATAACGACTTAACTAGTCAGATTGCTAATTGAAGAGAAGTTTAAAGAGAAAAAAAAAAAAAAAAAATCTAAAGTTCTTTATTTTCTAACATTCCTTCTGTTCTCGACCCTAAACTAAGCCCTGGGGCTGAGGAGTGAGTTGCCCCTCCTGACCACAACACCTCAGGAAAACACTTCTCTTTTTCCACTGGTGAAGATACCAAAGGGAGTAATACTAACTTGACATCTGAAAAGTTTCTCTACATTTGCTATATAATGCATCCTATCGTGAGCATGACACCTCATCATATTCACAGTCCCGCCCACAATGAAAGGGAGGAGATATACCAGGAGAGTACACAAGGGGGCAGGGATCTTGGGAACTATCTGAGAATCCCGCCTACCATACCATATATTATACCCTAAGTTTTAATAATTCAGAGGGCTTGGTTCAATGCTACTGAAAGCAGACAGATTTATATTTTGGATTAACACAACTCATTAAGCTCAGACGCTGTGGTGTCTTGCATATGCACTTAATTTTTCTAGAGACTTTCTTTAAAGAGATGAGACTAGAGAATTCAGATAAAATTTTAAGAGATTAGGAAGCAAATTATTATACACATAATTGAAAGTGTTTACAAAACAAGCAAGACCATAGTTTTATCTTGTTGATTTGAAAGATCTGTTGCTTTGAATTGTATCTTCATTTACACGTTTATCTCTCTACTACTGTGTCAGAGCTTTAATATTATTTGAAATATACTTCTAGAACCTTTTATTACATTAATGATCGGTTAATGGTTAAGGATTATTTAAAGTAGATTTTTCAGATACACAAATTATGACTATTAAAGTCCATTTTGCTTTCAGCTGCCATGGTTAATGCACTTTATTTACCTTCCGTCTTATTTTTAAGAAGTTTGGAGAAAATGTTTTCTTTCAAAGATGATTTTCTTAGGTATCCTTTTTAATCTTTCCTAGTGACGAAGTGACCTTACAAGTTATTGTCTGTCTTTTGGTAAATAATTCTTATCTCTTCCTCCGCCTTTAGGATATTGACTAGGTTGGTTGCAAATAATTTATCCATTTTCTCCCAGACTGACATTATCTCTACTCCCAGAGATCCTTCTAGAGTCATGTCACTAAAACCTAATTTTTAGCTGTGTACCTCACAAAAAACTACCATGAAATATCCAGACAGATATACAAAAGCAAAACATCAACAGCTTTGACCTATGCCTCACCTGTAAAAGTATTCCCTCTCTCTGTCTGTGATCATTTATTCAGAGATGGTGAAATGGCCCAACGTAGGCTACATGAATCATCACAGAGGCTCTTGCTAGAAATACGGGAGGGTTTCTCTTTCTTCTGGGTCGCTGAGATTTTAGTCTATCACCTGTAACTTCCAATGCAACTTTGCAACTTTTGAATGTGAAGCTAGTCTGCCTGAGAATAAAGCCAATACAGAGGAAAACAGTGGCAAGATGTAGATACAGATATAGGAATAGATATAACATATATTTCTATGTATATACAGTTATATATGTGAATGTAGAGGTAGATAGATCGAGAGATAGCCAGATCTGTCTATACTCATAAACATCACATAAGGAAAAAGAATAATCATACTATTAGTTTTGAGCCTCTAGATTCAGCTATGCATTATTCACAACTATATCTATGTAAGTTAAAGATATGCAAGCCAATAAAGTATTTCATTTAAACTAGTTTGGATTCCATTTCTGATATTTAAAACCAGAAAAATCTCAACCAGTACAACAATCACACCAGGTATTGGTTATTAGAACACAAAACTCGAATGAAATAAGAAAAGAGATACAAAAGTAAAACTGGTACAATTAAAGCAATTGAGGATTTGCTCATGAAGATGACTGGGAGTTTTTCAGACTAAATGTCTAAAGGTCAAGAAGCAAAAGCACAAAATACGACTAACGTGTACTCATTTTTTGTCAAGCTGTTCAGACAAGTTCTGTGATGCTGGAGTATAGAGAAATTCTTAGAAGCTTGATTATGAAATATTAAAACAAAAAGAACTATATCACAGAGTAATGAATTACACAAATGCTTTATACCATGCCACCCAATGGTAGCATGAATAAATTCTGAGCTGAAGCCTCAGCAATACCAACCTAGGTTATTAGTCTACTTTGGTGGAATACTATATTACCAGTTAGAAGGACCAAATTATTCCAGGTGCCAACTGTCTTTTCTTAGCCTCCCTAAATCTACTCTGTGCCCTTCTGCATCATATTCTAAACCCTGGGAGGCTGACCTTGAAGTTTCCCTTTCCTTGGTTCGCTTGCTTTCTGGCTTCTTTTTGGGTTTAGGCAGTGGAGGTTCCTTGAAGGACTTTCAGAGGTAATAGGAGGATGACATCAGGGAATTAATTTTCTCCATCCTTGTGGCTTGGCTGTGTTTATCTAATGAAGACCAATGCTTCTTTTACCCAAGCCATTCCCACAGAGCTACTGCCCCACTAAAAATTCCCTCTACTTCTCCTTGCAGTCCTGGGGTAGGAAGGGTTTCCAATATTGGATCTCCCAGAAACTTCTTAATTTGTCTAAACCTTGCCTAAGTCACTTGGATTGAGTGTGCCATGTTTTCTCACAGTACTCAAGTTATTTTTATTTGTTCTTTATAATACATCCTGTAATTTTTTTTTTTTTTTTTTTTTTTTTTTTGCAGTACGCGGGCCTCTCACTGTTGTGGCCTCTACCGCTGTGGAGCACAGGCTCCAGACGTGCAGGCTCAGTGGCCATGGCTCACGGGCCCAGCCGCTCCATGGCATGTGGGATCCTCCCGGACCGGGGCACAAACCCATGTCTCCTGCATCGGCAGGTGGAGTCTCAGCCACCAGGGAAGCCCCATCCTGTAATTTTTAAATATTCTATAAAGTACATACATTGCTTTTAAAAATCAGAAAACAACAAATAATTTTTTGAAATACATTTTCTTAGAAAATGCCTGGTGAATATTTTAGAAACTTGCAACTCAGTAGTGATTATGTCTGAGGAAAAGGAATGCTGTCATTTTTATACTGGGCAGCACATTAGGGGATTTGCATAAATTATCTCATTTATGTAAATGTAGTTTTCTAGATCCTATTTTACATATGAAATAATTGAGACTTTGGTCATATATCTAGCAAACAGAAGCAGCAATTCAAGATCACACCACATACATAGGTATAATCAGTTGGTGTATAATACGCATTGGTAAAGAGGATGGTAAATTTACTATATATGAAGTAGGGATCTCTGTTCATCTGGGAGAATAAGCACTATTCCTTCTACTTTTAAAATATCAATAGTAAAGCGTTGCTGAGCAGGTACTGCGCATCATTTTATTGGAGACTCCACTGTATAGCAAATCACTGTCCAAAGTAGTTTAGTGCTGTAAATAAGTTCAAGTAATTTGCACTCAAACTCTGTGTTTGAATCCCAGTTCTGTTGCTTGTCCACTATTTTAAATCTAGCTAATCTTCAAATTTTTTATCTGTAAATTAGAGAAAATGATAGCTTCTCTCTCATAGGCTGTCTGGGATGATTAAAAATATACATAATAAAGCTAAGCACAAGGCCTAGGAGAGAGTGAATTAATATTATTAATATAATAAATGGGTTGGACAATTATTATTAATAATAGTTCTTTTCTAATCTTGGTATCCCTGCTTATTGTACTCTATAGAATATTTGAGTAAGTAATGCACACTACATCAAAGTGTAATGGAGATTTCAAATGTACTCCTACAAATATTTATAAACCAAAATAGCACCTTTTTGTGCATGAAGCAAGAAAGAACAAAAGGGGCAGAAAATAAAGACAGTACTAAAAGTTTGTTTGCTTGTTTCACCATGACCAAATATCCTGCCTGAATCCCCACATCTTTGAAAAATGCCATAGAGGTCGCTAATTGAGAAACATATCATACCCAAATAAATATACTTTGAGTAGAATAACATGCCAGTGTCTCAGGAATGACACTTATATAATTCACTAAATCATATACAGTAAAATCATGTAGGGTTGAAAGAAATCGCCCTGAGTTACAATATTATAT
>NW_006779172.1:446287-451412 GCF_000442215.2 Lipotes vexillifer | reverse complement strand
CTTTCCCTAAGAGAATGCTCAAGGCTTAGAAAGATGCCTTCAAAACACATGTGGGAAGGAGAGGATGACCATAAAAATCCTGACAGATCAGTTACAATGACAGCATATAGGACCACATCTAGTCAGGAAGCTTCTACCTGTTACCTTTCAATTGTTACTGGCCGTGTGCTTCATTTAATAAATTGTATAAAGTAATCTTTCAGATTCAGTGTTGAAATGGGATTTGATTTCCACTCATGGTGAATGCTTTGCATTGGAAAATACAGAATATTTGACATAGTCTGTATTAAAGTTCCCAATAAATACATCAAAAATAACTACAAACATAGGATGAAGAAAAGAAGGAAGAAAAATATAACTTCACTTTTACCTCCTGGACCTACATGAATTATCTCATATTTGGTCATGCAGTTCAATGGACATGAATGTAATGTCTTCCTGTGAGTTGCCTTTGGTCTGATTGCAAACTTTTGTAAATAATCACATGAAGAGATATGATATCATTTTAACACTTCACATAGATTGTGGCCAAACGTTTCATTGTTCTGGTTTATTTTCACCAGATACCTAAGTTCACCATTCTCAAGACTTGGAGGAAAGAATGTACCAGAAAGAAGCAAAAGGATCTGAATTTATGTTTGTCAACCAATATTCCAACTCCATGTACATCTGAAGGATGTGAGAAAAATCCATCAGGGACAAGAGAATGACTAGAATGAATCTCCTTTAGGGAGAGGAAAGGGTCTCTAGAATCTCTGAGATAGTGTCTTTACGTGTGTGATAGCGTGAGTCCATGTTAATCCAATCACCCTCTGCCTCAAGGTGAGAAATTTTGATTAAGAGAGAGTAAGGTCATATGAATTCATATGTTTTTGAATTATGCTTTGAATTCACTAGAAGATTCCAAAAGCTCAGAATTTCACCAATTCCAAAATAAAAGCTCTAGAAATTGATGGCTATTGTCCTGGAGACAAAAGTTCAAAACAAATTGCATTTATCTTGGTGTCCTCTCATGGCTTCTAAGGACCATCATTCTCCTCAACCTCTCTCCCACCCGTTGTTGAGCTCTTGCTCTAGAACCACTGATTTGAAAGGGAGGTGGGCGGGGGCAGCCGATGGAGAGGAAGAGAAGTGTGGTTAAGCAACATTGTTCCAAATTGTCAAATCTAATGAATTATCCCACCCCCCTTAAGGAGAAATAATGTATCAACTGAAATTTTAATGGGTAACTTTCACTGATATTTTAATACCTCCGAGGCATATTTGCTTCTTAAAGGTGAAAGTGAGGGGAAATATTTGATAATTGCAAAACTAAAAAAAAAAAAAAAAAAAGTTTAAAATGGTGAAGTTAGGAAAGAAATGGCACCATCGGTTTTGTGGAAGCCAAGGTCCTGTTCTATGCTGCAAGACATTACACCTTTATCACAGACCCTACTGCTGGACTTTCTGGATGGACTGTAGGGCCATGACAGTATGAGTCTCTCTGCAGAGTCGCTGACCCTGGGCCCCATCCAGACTTGTTCTGTGCTATTAGCCACCTGGGCTCACCAAACCAAAAATCATCAGAAATTCAAATAGTCTCTATTTGTATTTGTCCCCTACACTTCCTGAGGTGTTTGAGAAATGAAAATCAAGGGATTAGACATTAGATGTAGGTCCACAGGAAAATCCTTTTTTAAGCAGTAGAGTGAAGATTTCAATTCTTATGAAAACTAAATATAAAACTTTAAAAAACCTTCTAAAGATAAAATTTTCATTCATAGACATTATTTCTGGCTTTCATTTTATGGTGTAAGAAAATGTATCTACAATAAAAGTGCATTAGCCTTTTAGTACTTCTCTAAATTTCATTTAAAATTAACTGACAAAATAAAATATAAACTTTATCTACATGATTAGTCCTTTTATATTTCCAGCAAGACTAAGTCTGTGCAATTATTCGAGTGGCAATGGAGACCACCTCGTAGGGGGTTCAAATTCAAGGCATCTTGGCTCTCCCACTTGTGTACCATGAGTCAGAATGATTGTGTTCTGGTCCTGGAGTTGACTCCTGAGTAATGACTGGAATTAGATAAATGAGCTAACCTCCCTCAACCAACAAACCTGGAACATATACTACAAAACAATTGGGCTGGTTGAATTCTAGGGTAGCTTCCAAATGGAGCATCCATATTAAGAAGATTTTTGTCCACCCTTTCCTCCTACACTATTTCCACTACCCATGAATGCTACAAAAAAATTAAAAAGAGCATGTCACTTGCATTTTTAATAATATTTTGTATTACATAGGGTTATTCATTTTACAAATGATATTATTCCATTCCAGTATTGAAAATCGGTATGATGAAAAGGAAAATATTTCCTGTTTGAATTAGCAAAACTTGATAAAAACACTATCCCTTCTTGGATTTTATGGCCTTGGAAGGTAAAATTAATCTATCTGGCCCTTGGTTTTCTCATAAGGAAAATGGTGATAATTGTTACCTAGTAATGTTGCGGTAAGAACTGATTCAGAATAAATGCAAAATGTTTACCGTGAAACAGGTGTTGCAGAAATAATGCTGATGTTAAAAACAATGACGATAATGTCTTAGTATAATTAAATCCCTCAGGGATGTTTAAAATATGATGCTATTCATATGAAATTCATATGTACAGCATAACTCTGGAACATATCTACCAGGCAAATTGGGACTTACTGGAAACACAGCCTTTAGAACTCAATAATTGTGGATAAAGCCAATCACCCGCTAGAGTATGTTTAACAAATGTGAAAATTTTGAGGCAATGGAAAGTTAAAATTTTTCCTGCACTTTGCCCATGTGTGGTCTGTAGGTTTTTAATTCTACATTTTTTTTTTTTTTTTGCAGTACGCGGGCCTCTCACTGTTGTGGCCTCTCCCGTTGCGGCGCACAGGCTCCGGACGCGCAGGCTCAGCTGCCATGACCAGGGCACGAACCCGTGTTCCCTGCATCGGCAGGCGGACACTCAACCACTGCGCCACCAGGGAAGCCCTAATTCTACATTATTAATTTGGGAATAGGTGGAGCTATTGTGACAAAGGATTTAGAAATCATCACTTGCCTCAAGGAGTTAACAAGTACCAGGCATAACTGAAGGAACTATTTTAATCTGGCTTGGCAGGAGAGCCTCCCTGCTGGACAGGACGGGAGAACAAGATGTCAGCCTTGGCAGAAACCCTGTGCATTTGATGCCCAAACTGACAGTACTTTGGTGAACATCATGTCCTGGCTCTCCTGTCCAAAGAGATAACCTGTCAAACCCTTTGACTGAACTTATACAACCTCCATATGGCCACTGGGAAAATATTCTGACAGAGTCAGAAAATGCATCTGCGTTTTGAAGCATCCCATTCGGCAAGGGCCATAGGACCGGAGCAAACCAGCGCACCACACCACTGATTTCTTGAGTGGCTTCTGAATAAAATGTCCATGTCATTGACTACTGGGAAGAGTGATTCCCTCACTGTCCATATTTCTTTTACGAGTAGAAAATAAACTATAACTTTGCCTTTTATGTGATTGCTTTTCACATGCTTCCGTATCATTGACATGAACAACAGAACTACAAAAGATCTTTTCATGCCTACCCAATATAATGATGATGATGGAAATAATCATATAATCAAGCATGTCAAGTGGACAACAAAGAACCTATCTGAATGAAGGTCAAGGAAACAGGTAGAAGGTGAAGTGAGTGAATCCATTGAGGGCACAAGCCCTAGAAACAACAAGAGGATTGGTCTCTGAAACTTCTGGGCAAAGACATAACTCGCCTCCAATAGAAAGCAAGTGAAGCAGTGTAGTGAGCCCCAGGCCAGGGATGATAGGTGGAGATCAAAGGGAAGGGAGTGCTGGCTGATCCCTGGTGGGCTGCTCCCAGATTCCCACCTATGAGCATAAGATTCTGGGAATATGGTGGAAATACCTATAACAAACAAAGGAGCAGTGTTTCCTAATGGGCGAGGCCATGGGTTCTGGAGTCAGAGACAACTGGTGTGTGCTTTTTAGGTATGTGACTGTGGACCGTTCACTTAACCTCTCTGATCTGCAACTGAATTATCTGCATGGATCACAACACCAGCTTCATAAGATTGTTGGAAGGATTAAGCCAGATAAAATCTCTAGAATACATTAGTCCAGACTATGATAGGTATTATCCATGGTTAAATAAGGACATTTGTGATTAGTTACATGTATGCATGCATGCATCTCTGTACCTATGTAGCTCTACTTTAGGACTAACAGTGTGTGAACGGTCTAGGGCATCTTTCACTCCTTAACCATGACTTGGTTTGCTTCTCTGCCTGGTTATCCTCTCCTTCATCTAAAATACAGGTAAACAATTACCGATTAGAAAAAATAAAGTGATTTTCCTGACAGAAGATGTTCTCCAAAATATCACTGGATGCATTCTCCCTGACTTTAGCAAAATGAATATTTGGAGAGATCAGAACCCCACCCACAGTCTTGACGGCTTCAGACCTATCAAGGGGTGTCAGAGCAGTGACCTGAAAGTTGAGGAAACATGAGCCTAGAATCAGGTGACAGATGTCTTATTCATGATCTCTAATGCTTGAGAAAAGAAGTAAGAAAACGCAGCAGACAGGCTAATACTATTGTCAGCTGTTACTCAGATATCACCTAGATGCATACTTAGGTCTGTTTGACTCAACGTCCATGCTTTCCCCCAAGACACATGGCTTTCATGCTGTTTCAATTTTGCCTCTTTCTCCCTCTGCACACACTATTTCTGCTACCTGGTAGTTCCCACCTTGGCAAACTTCTACTTCTGTCAAGATATATAAACGCATTACCTTGACGAAATCTTCCCACAAACTCGAAGATAGAACTAAGTGCTTCTTCAGTTTCAAAGCCCCATGTTAAAGCAAATCACGCAGTGTTCATGGCTATATTCCCAGTACTACCTGGAACAATGACTAGCATATAGTACATGGTCAATAAATATTGGTTGAATAAATGAATTGCATTTTAATGATTTATATACAGCCTCTCTGTCTTTATTGACACTGAACGTCTTAAGAATAGTGCATAACCCATTTGCTAAAAATGCTGAACTAGTTACTGTGAAACCCTGAAAGAGT
>NW_006779172.1:438801-446277 GCF_000442215.2 Lipotes vexillifer | reverse complement strand
AAAGAGTGTTGTTATATTTCCTATGCTCATTCTCAGATATTAAAAAGCCCAGTGCAATCGAATACTGAAACTCTACTTTACTTCTATTATTCAATTTAAGGCTTCTCCCCTTCTTGTCACAATCCTTGGCAAGACCCAGACCTCAAAGACTGAAGGGGATAAATGAGCATGTTCTGTGTCTACTATCTTCTGTCAACCACCATTTTACCTCACTCTCACATTTCTAATTGTGTCCACTCAAGGGTTAGGTTCAGCTGAGAGTGAGAATTAGAGGAAAAGGGGTTGAAAAGGCCTTATTGCCTGGGTGCAGCTGTAATCTGGATTTGATGTCCTCAAAAAAGTGGATGCCCAGATGTTGGCTTTTTCTCTCATAAGAAACTTTGTAGGCTCTTTTGTGATACTGCATGGATGCCTTAGTTTAGTCTGCTGTAACAAAGTACCATTAATGGGTGGCTTTAAAAAAAAACATTTATTTTTCACAGTTCTGGAGGCTAGTAAGTCCACGATCAAGGCATCGCAGATTCAGTGTGTGGTGAGAACCTACTTCTGGTTCATACATGGCCATTTTCTCACTGTGTCCTCATATAGGAACAAAGAGAACAGGAGAGAACTCTCTAAGGTCCCCTTATAAGCCATTCATCTCATTTATGAGGGCTTCACCCTCATGACCTAATTACCTCCCCAAAGGCCCCACCTCCTAATACCACCACATTAGGGGGTTAGGATTTCAACATGTAAATTTGGGGAGGACACAAATATTTAGTCTAATGCACTGGATTTTTTTTTTTTTTTTTGAAACATTCAACATTTCAGTACACTCTCTAGCTCACCACCTATCAACTCACTTTTCAGAGATTTTCTGGCAGTAAACCCTGGCCTCTTATAGAGAAGATATGCACAGACTTTCAATAACCCTTTCCAAAGAAACTGTATTATTAATCTTTCTCATCTGTTTTTCTATTTAAATAATAAGGATGGGTGGCAAACACTTTATCATATTTGGTCACGATTCCAAGACTTAACATTTCCCATTTTTTTCTGTTTCTTTTAACTTTTACTAACTGGCATGTTGAAAATATCCTATACATATTAAGTGAATGATTAATCAACGGATAAATGGGTGAACAGATGAGAGAATGAAAAAGTATAAACTTTGTGAGTTTGAAGGAATACAAATATTCTGTATATAAATCCTTCTGATAGAGATGAGGTGAAGCAGAGAGGATGGGGATAAGGTTGATGCCATTGAGGACAGTCATAATGATCTGTTCTCAGTTCCCATACACACAGGCTCAGATTAATACTGTATGTCACTATTAATAGTGTATGTCAAGAGTCTGCTCTCCAAGAGCAGAAGAATACAGGGCTCAGATCTCAGTCTAATGACTTTGAATCTATACACAAGACTCTCAGTTGAATGGCGGGAAAACTCAAGACTCAAGGTTTTTTCTTTTTATTGAAGTATGGTTGACTTACAATATATCATATCAGTTTTAGGTGTATATATAGTGATTATCTTTGTCCATTATAAAATGATCACCACTATGAGCCTAGTTATCAACAGTCACCACACAAGGTTATAATATTATTGACTATATTCCCTAAGCTGTACATCACATCCCCGTGACTTATTTATTTTATAACTGGAAGTCTGTACTTCTGAGTCCTCTACACCTATTTTGTCTCTCTTCCCACACCCATCCCCTCTGGCAACCATGAGTTTGTTCTCCGCACCTATGAGGCTGTTTCTGTTTTAATATGTTTGTTCTTTGGTTTTTTTAAATTCCACATATAAATGAAATCATAATGTATTTGTCTTTCTCTGTCTGACTTATTTCATTTGCATAATACTCTCTAGATCCATCGATGATGTCGCAAGTGTCAATATTTCATTCTTTTTTATATATGAGTTATACACCATTGTTTATTACTTGGATGTATATGTATGTATATATACGTGTGTATACACACACACACACACACACACACAGTGGTATATACATACTATGTCTTCTTTATCCTTTCATCTATTGATGAGCACTTAGGTTGCTTCCATATCTTGGCTATTGTAAATAATGGTGCAATTAACATTGGGGTGCATATATCTTTTCAAATTAGTGTTTTTGTTTTCTTCTGCTAAATACCCAGAAGTGGAATTGCTGGATTGTATGGTAGCTTTATTTTTAATTTTTGAGGAACCTCCATACTGTTTCCCATAGTGGCTGTACCAATTTTCAATCCCACCAACAGGGCACAAGGGTTCTTTTTGCTCCAAATCCTTGCCAACACTTGTTATTTCTTGTCTTTTTGATAACAGTTATGCTGACAGGTGTGGTACGGTATGTCAACATGGTTTTGATTTACATCTCCCTGATGATTAGTAATGTTGAGCATCTTTTTTGGTGTCTGGTGGTTATCTGTAGGTCTATTCAGGTCCTCTGCCCAAGGACTCCAGGTTTTAGATTAGGCTGAAATGAGCTTGGAGAAGGAAAATATTTTCCCAGGACTCCAGAAAATTTCAGCTACATTATGGGTTGAAATAACTATTTGGGGCTAAAATTAATATTAAATTATGATTCCATACTTGTTTTTATTTGCTACTTGTTTGTTGGACTGCCTAGAATGCATTCTTAGCAAAACATCTGCCACTGCCATCTTACGTTATATTTAGAGGACATAAAGGTTCCCTTTCCCTGGGCAAAAGCATGACGAAGTCCATGACTCTTCTGGCTCGCTCTTCGATAATAGCAGTCCTAGGATCACTTTAAGTAACACATTGTTAGCATTTTCAGTCCTAACTATTAATCAAAAGTCACATATGAGTTAGGATAAGTTTTTTTTTTCTTTCCTTCCACAACCTGGGCCAGCTTTGGGCTCAAGTACTATAGTGAGGGAAGAAAAGTGTATTACTTTCTCCTGTGTTCTCTTAAGTCTTTCTTTGCTTTCTAACTGTTGATTTAATTCAATCAGATGCAACCTGAGTACTGGGAGGAGTGGGCAGAGGGGACGAAAACAGGTAAGGATGTAGGTTAGTTCTTAGTTGGCTGGTGGCTTGTGTTCTTTTGTGAGGCAGGTGGTTAAATCTGGAGACCATAGCTGGGCCTGGCTTATGTTTTCTCTGATACAGAGGTTTCCATTGGCTTCTTGAGCTTGACTGTTGACTTCCTACCTCGTGCAGTGGCCTTAGCCTAACCAGATGTACCTGCATTCGGCTACCCTGTGTTTTGCTTTCTTTTCCCTCCACTTCTTGTCTCATCTCACATATCTTTCTGCCCAGGTCTCACTTTCCCAGACAGCTCTATTGAACGATGTCCAAGACAACCTCTTTTAGGCTGTGGCCCATTATGAACACTCTTACATACCTGTGCTCCATAAACTCTGGGGATGAACACCCACCTCAATTCAGGGCATTCTTTTGGTTCCACCTCCAAATAAACAGCCTTTTTTTACCTTCCAGAGTTCCTGGCTTGGCGTCAAACCCCACCCCAGAGTTGACTTCAGCTTTCCTAGGTGTAAGTCAGGCATCAGCCCCCAAATGCACGAAACTCATTTCAGTATGATCCGGAGGATCCTTTTGAAACTCACTTTACTAGGTTTGGAGTGGAACAGAACAGATCCTAGCCCTACAACAGCTCCCTTCACAGAAACTCATTTCCAAACTCCCTTTTTCTTCACATTCTCATGCCTTTTCTTATATACTTTCCCTGGTTGGAACATTCCAAGAGGTCTGAAACTGGTTTTCCCTAATTTCCTTTGAAAAATTTACACATGGAAATTTGGCCTTGGAATTTTGCCTCTATTCTATCTTTTAGTTTTCTAGAAACCTCATTTTTATTTTATTTATTTTTTTCAGATGAGGCAGTTTTTATTTATTTATTTATTATTTTTTGAAACCTCAATTTTAATGTACTGCTGTACAGTGGATAGATACATTCAAGGTTCAAACCCAGATTTAGACTGAACTTTCAGAGCTTAAGCTATACGTAAATTAGAAACATTCTGTGTTTAGAAAAGCAGCTATGCACTTACTATGTTCTTTATTTTCACTTGCATTTAGTGTCTCTAATTTTTTTTAAAACTGGGCTTAATTAACTGGCCAGTTAATTCAGCTAATTCAAATTAATTCAACTTGTAATGATGAGATGAAGTGGAAGGTATTACATGGTTTTTCTGGTTTCCCTGGTTTTTCTATGTAAGTAGTTTCTTTGCCTTTCTAGTTTCTTTGCGAATTCAAGAGCCAGCAGACCATAAGCAGCTGTGTGGCTTTTTATCTAAGCAAAAATCTTAAACTACTGAATAAAAATTTGTCTTTTTACTCCCTCATACAGTTTCAGTAAACTGAATTAGCCTACTTCATTACATGAAAATTCCCTCTGATGAGTAAAATAGCTACTAATGAATAAAGCTGTAAACAGTTAGATAAAGCAAGTTGCTAAAAATCCAAACTATTCATCTGCTTCAACAGCCAAGGGGAACGTGGCCAAAGGAAATAGTATCTCCTCTCTTCCCCTACGGCCCCAAAGTTTAGTTGTGAAAACCTTCATCAAACTGTCATCTTTTTTTGTCACTTAAAATAAATAATTCTAATATTTGTACAGAGACTAACTATGACAACAATAAGAAAAGAAATCGGTGGAATTAGCCCTACCAGATAAAAAGGATCTCAGACTATTAGTGTAATTACAACAGAACACTGTCACAGGGATAAACTAACAGATAAATGAACATTTTTAAATCACAAGACACTTTTAAAGTAATTTAGCATGTGATAAAGATGTCATTAACCCAGATGTCATAACCCAATAACAATTTAAAAAATTATTTAGGATTATTTAATGAATAATGCTAGAGCAACTAGCTATTGATTTGAGGAAGTATATACACACATATGTAAACCATATGGAATGTATCTACCTAAATATATATCTTTAATGTTTCACTTGACAGTAAATTCTAGTTAAATCAAGACTTAAAGATGGAAAAATGAAAGTAATAGAATTTACTAGAATAGCACATAAATAAAGAAAATCATGTTACTATCATTGGAATAGGGATTGCCTTCATAGGCATGCCAGGAAAGCCTGAGAAGAAATAAACTGCCTAGTCAGCAGTTAGCTCATCTATTCACAAGGCCAAGATGAAATAATACCTTCTCATCTTTATCCAAAAAGGATTAGTTCTAAGAAACAAATTGTTTTTCTAATCAACTCTGAGAATGGCAGGTCTCACTGAAGAAATTCACCCTAATTTTGAAATTTGGAGGTCTATGTATGACTACTTATAGACTAATTATTATGCTTTGACAGAATTTAATGATTATTGGTTCCACTATTTATCTTCGAAGGCTGCCGGGTATATTATGCAAAATAATAAATGTGAAAATGTTGTCAAAGGGTACATTCGAGGTAATTATTGTTGTTCAACTGTTGGCTTAAGGCACAAAAACATCACCATAAGTAATAACTATGAGTTTTAAAAGTTGTAGCTATTAAAATAAGGAAATACTGCTTTTGGCCTCTCAAAACTGACAGAGCTAAAAAAAAACTCGATAAATGCAGTGTTGTGGAGGAATAAAATTGGTTGTCTCTCTGGAAGGTAACTAGGAAGTACATGTTAACGTGTTTTAAATAAGCAGATCCATTGAACCAGTAATTCCCTTTCTAAGAATATATCTCAAGGAAATAATTTATGGGTATTTCATCCCAGCATAATTATAAGATAGCAATAAATTAGAAACGATCTCATAGACAAAAACAGGAGACTGGTTAAATGATTATGGTGTTCCATGTAGTCATTAAACATAATTCTGTAGGAAATTTGAAAATGTACATGAAATATTATGAAATAAAAAGATTAAACAATGTATGTACAGTGTGATTTCATTTTGCTAAGGTTTTTGCTTTAAAAATAAATGAGGTTGAGATGGGTAAAATAACTTATCCATGTTAACAATGCCATTAAAATGGATCTGGTTGACTTTCAAACAAACACACATGCATGCACATAACAAATAAAATGTCTACCATAAAGACCTTTTATCTCAACATTTACTATGTGACAGGAAATCTGCACATAACATCTAACTGAATTCAATAAAAACCCTGTACGTTAATTATGTGATTACAGAGATGAATAAATTAAGGTTCTATGAGGCTAATAAGTATCTACCTACATCCAAGTACAATAAAAACAAAACCAAGGTGACCATTTGGGCATCTTCTACTTGATTGAAAGTTCCTCTACCTAGGCTTAGAGTTTTCATATGTGATTGGAGACCCTAGCTGAGCCCAAACAGAGACTTACAATGAAAGTATGAGGAATCTGGAATCTGGTGACTTGTTTACCCATCTAGTTGACTAAGTTGATAGACAAGGAGAAAAACATTGTGGGTCTTGGAGAAGGATATTTTCACAGGGGTATTAGACAGAGATTCTAGAGAAATGGGGAAATGGAGACAACAGTACAATATCTGGACTCAGGATGGCCCTAAATGACAAGAGGCAGATAAACTAAAGATAGAAAGGTTTAGATACTGGGCAAAATTTCCAGAAAAATTAAGGAAGCTAACAGGTTTGATGGAAAAAAAACAACTTTTTCAGCCCTAGGCTTTCCCAAGAAAACATTCTCAAAGTAAGAAATGGCTGCAGGGCAAAAGACGAAACCCAGGCTAAAGGGATAATATGCTCTATAATAAATGATGAATAATAATAGTGGCAATACCTGTTAAATAATAAAAGTTCTAAGACTATTAAGGGCATCTTACCACAGCAACCTCAGAGGGGAAGCAAAGTAGAGTGTGTTTTTTCTAATAGAACGAATTACAATTTAATACACAGAAAGCCCACAAAGTTTTTAAAGGAATGATATCATACTATGCCCGAAGTGACAGAAACAGTGCAAAATGAACAGAAGCCTAGGATACCCATATTACTATGGTCAGTAAATGAGCTGTAAACACGATTCAGCTACAAACAGGGATTACTTCTTATGGAAAAGGAAGGGTAGTCCAGAAGGAGAAACCAAGGGCTCAGCAAGTAAAGTCATGAGCTGTAAAAGATCACTCCTAAGGAGGGACTAGACCTTAATCCAGGGAATTCAGTTCCCATGAACCAATGACTGTTATCCACCTCTAGTATGTATTATGGAACGAGGGACAACTTCCACATTTCTGCACAGAACACATCATGAATCCAGTGCAGTGAGGACTGAAAGCCACACAATACTTGGTTGGTATCTCTTGTGTTTTGCATAACTGGGAACATTGGGAGAAGGAATCATGGATAGAAGAGCATTTGCTCCAAAGACCAGAAAATGAAGCACCAGCAGAGCACATGGCACCCTTGGTAAATGCTAGATATGCAAAGAAGCACGATTGGAGAGTAGTCCAGAGGACTTGCTTCTGGGCACATGTAGAAAACCCTCTAGATATATTGGAAAGAGGAGTTGTTTTTTTTTTTTTTTTTTTTTTTTTTTTTT
>NW_006779172.1:381876-438720 GCF_000442215.2 Lipotes vexillifer | reverse complement strand
CCCGCGTCTCCTGCATCGGCAGGCGGACTCTCAAGCACTGCGCCACCAGGGAAGCCCAGGAGTTGTTTTTTGAAGGGGGTGAGGCCCTGCCATCAACAATTTTGGCATTAAAACAATAAAATTTGCTATTACATATTAAAGTGACTCTTTCAGTATGTACAGGCTAGTGAGGCAAGAGTTAATTTAAGAGCCATGTGCTTTCATATCCACCACATAAACAGAATTTTGCAATTGATGAGCACAGAGGGTCCATAAGAGAAGAAAATCCTTACAGGTCTGACCCTGACACCTTTTTCTACATTCTGAGTAAGAAGAATCCAATCATGAGAAAACTAGATTAATCTATACATTTTACAATTTTTATTATGTGTCTCTCTCAGTTATCTGGCGGTGTGTAACTAGCAATAACACTTATTGGCTTAAAACAATTACCATCAGGGACTTCCCTGGTGGCACAGTGGTTAAGAATCTACCTGCCAATTCAGGCGACACGGGTTCGATCCCTGGTCGGGGAAGATCCCACATGCTGCAGAGCAACTAAGCCCGTGTGCCACAGCTACTCAGACTGCATGCTACAACTACTGAAGCCCGTGCACTCTAGGGCCTGTGTGCCACAACTACTGAGCCCACGTGCTGCAACTACCAAAGCTCACACACCTAGAGCCTGTGCTCTGCAACAAGAGAAGCCACTGCAATGAGAAACCCACGCGCTGCAACTAACCGTAGCCCCCACTCGCCACAACTAGAGAAAGCCCATGCGCAGCAACAAAGACCCAACACAGCCAAAAATAAATGAAATTTAAAAATAAATAAATAAAACAATTACCATCATATTGTATCTCACAGTTCTGTGGGCTGCTTGGGCACAGATAGGCAGTTCTTTCTCTAGTCTCACTTGGAGCATCTTATATAGTTGTAACCAGATGGCAGGTGAGACAAAAGTCAACTGGAGGCTTGACTGAGACATTGGGAGAGCTGGACCTCTCCCCTTCCTCACGTAGCCTCAGGACTTCTTCTCTCCACATGGATCATGGGTTCTTCCCAGGGTCTCTCTAGGAGGGTTTCTGGACTCCTTACATGACATCTTAGTATTCTCCAAAAGCGCAAAAGTGAAAGCCATTGGGCCACCTTAAGGATTAGTCCCATCACTGGCACAGTGTCATTTCTTACATGTTCTATTGATAAAGTGAGTCATGGGACCAGCTTATATTCAACATGGAAGGGGACTAGCCAAGGGCATGAATCCAGGAGACCGGCTTCTTTGCAAGTCAGTCTTGGAGAACAGCTAACACATTACAGTAGCTGACAGTCACAGTGTGAGGGCTAGGAAGACAAGGGTAAGTATAAACTTGCTGCCTTCAATGAGCCCATCGCCTAGAGAGGGAGATAAACATCAGTCAGGAAAAATTCCACTATAATTATTGCTCCAAAGGGCAAGTACTGTTGTTCTCAGGTGGGTTCTTACGCTAATCAAGGAGATCAGAGAAAGCTTCTGGGGGAAATAAGGCTAGAGCTGATGGGAAGGGTGGATTCCATTATGCTACCTGGCTAGGGGAAGGGAAAAGCATTCCAGCAAGAGAAAAGAGCAAAAAGAAAAGTCATAACAAGTACCAGACACTGAAAAACAGTGGACAGAAGACTTGTAGCTGAAAATGTGTGTTGGGGGCGGCAAGATGTAAAAGCAGGCTGGAGAGGAAGATAGGAATCTTGCTTTGTCTTCATTTTAGAGCAATGGGAAGCTCCTGAAAGGGTTCAAAAGTACAAGGTGGCAGGATTGGTCTTGTATTTGGAAAAAATCCCTCTGACTGCAGGGTGGAGTGGGATTAAAGGGAGTGCATCAGAGATGACTTGATTCCACCTTGGAGGATACTGCAACCTTCCAGGTGAGAGGTGGGCTTCTTCCTCTATCTCATACATCTTAGGAGTGCTGGATTCATGAAGGACAGGCACTCACAGAATTGCTTTCATTTCTTTTCTAATCAGTTTTCTGTCTTCTAGGTTCCTTTTCTTACTCAAGTGAAAGGGATTCAGGATCCAACAACTCACAGGAAAGGGTGATCGAAACCAATCAAATGAAGTAAAGAATAGCTAAAAGGCAGACAAGAAAACGAGCCAAACTTGATTCACTTTAAACTCTCAGTTCTTTCAGAGTCATCATCCCCACTATGAATCCTCTTGAAATTTCCAATAAGACGAACAGGGATCCCTTAATTTTCCTTTTTTTCGTTTGCTTTAAACTCAAGTCCTAAACATTCTTATCAATTTACCCACGCCTCTAAAGGGAACTGCTGCTTGGTACAAAGAGTGACACAGACATGGGCTCAAACCTTGCTCTGCTGGGTGAACTTACATAATAAGTTCGTGAACCTCGCTGAACTTCAATCTTTTTATCTAATAACAAAATAAAGAGCTTAATAGTATATGTCCAAAGTGTTACAATAAGTCAATGAGATGATGCATGCAAAGGGCTTAGCCCAGTGCAGTACATCCTAGTGGTTATGAGATACACTTTGGAGCCAAATCAATGTTGGCTCAATTCCCAGCTTTGCCATTTATTAGCTCTATGGCCTTGAGCAAGTTATTTGTTGTATTGAAGCATCATTTTGTTTTTGTAAAATGCATATAAACATAATATCACTTTATAGTGTTTTGATGAGGATTACTTGACAAAAGCCATAGGAAGTATTTAACAGTAATTGGCACATAGCCAACATTTAATAAGCGGTAACTGCTATTATTACAAAAATTATTATCACTCAATACATTTAATTCAATTCCACTTTCCCACTTCACTAGCATATTTTCCCCATACACCGTCTTCTCATAATTGCCAGCAACTGCCCTTATATGCTGCAGATTCTCTTCCATCTCTCTCTTTTCCTCCTTCCTTCCCTTTCTCTCTCAAAATTTGACGACAAAAACAGTGAAATACTTGAAACAATCCAAACACCTAAAAATTCAGAAAGTTAATTTTGGAAAAGTAAATTGTTGGGACACAGGGAAAGAAGTTACAATTTGAAAAGTGATCAAACTAATTTAATTCTTTTTAAAAAATGTATTTTATTGAAGTATAGTTGATTTACAATGTTGTGTTAATTTCTGCTGTACTGCAAAGTGATTCATATATATATGTATATGCATATATATATTTTTTCATATTCTTTCTATTTTGGTTTATCACAGGATGTTGGATATAGTTCCCTGTGCTCTACAGTAGGACCTTGTTGTTTACCCAATTCTATAGATATTACAAACTAATTTCATTCTTAATATAGGACTAGAGTTTTCAAAATCCCCCTACCTCATCAGCTGTTAGTGGACATGCCAACAACTTGTTATTAAAACATCCATATACTTTCTCTGGTTAATAGCCTGTTGAGTGTTTATCAACCATGTGATGGTTATGATTTCAATATTTTATGGAGTTCATAACCCCTTTGAATTTACTCTAGGTTCAAATATTGCTACTTTATACTCTGAAACCAAAACTCCTTTTATTTCTATGTGATACTTTGGTTTAGCATCTAAGTCCTGTAGAGAACAAACACGTTTTGTAAAATTGAATGAACATGGAAGCATAATCTAGGTCTTCTTTCACCTTTCCCCTTGTATTAGGAATAGAAGAGACATTTTGCAATACCAAGCAAATTTTTCTTTATTTATGAAAGAACAGCTGTTTCTTCCATATGGTTGCTGGAAGGAAACCCTCAGAGAACTTTGGTTTACTGTTAGAATTGGTAGAAACTATAAGAAAATTATCAAAATATTTTAAATGCACAGTCAGGAAATAATAACTTTTCTTTCTATATGTGAATGGTCTAACATTACTATGAAAACTTGCTAGTTCCAATTTTAGAGATGACAAAATATCTGTGTGTTCATGTTAAAGATTTTTATCCTGTGGGTCATGTTTATGTGACTGATCTTTTTGATGATATTTGACTTTATGCAGTGGGCTTGTTCTTTCGACTTTTAAAGGTGCAATTCTATTTTGTTCAATTTTGTTTATACTAGGCTGTAAGACTTAATATGCTAAAACACAAAATAAGTTACCTATGATGTGTTTCAGGAATAAAATAATTCACATCTTGTGAAACAAAATTTTCAGATACAGCAGAGTTTCCAACAATTAGTGGGAAACAGCTGTTCTTTTATTCCTCTTAAATATTAAATAGCCCATATTTGGAGTGAGCCAAGTAGCCCTCATGAAGTACCACAGCCAAGAAAGGGCCTTTAACGTGTATGATATTTAAATGATGCAATTTCATGATTAAGTACAATGTTAAATTTATGTAGCTCTGTCCATGTGATTAAAATTCCTTTTACTTACGATGGTGCACATGAAACAAAACCTCATTAACTCAGACCCTCTTCATTCAGGATGTGTGATAATTAAAGGGGAAAGAAGCTTGAGATTATGTTCAGAGTTGTGTAAAGAAATCTTTTGCTGAGTGAAAGAGATGGGGGAAGATTTTCTTTTTTAAAAAAATATTTTATCATTGTAGTGATCATTTTACAATATATACAAATACTGAATCATTATGTTATACACATGAAATTAATATATGTCAATTATATCTCAATCAAATTTTAATTTTTTTTCTTGCGGTACGCGGGCCTCTCACTGTTGTGGCCTCTCCCGTTGCGGAGCACAGGCTCCGAACGCGCAGGCTCAGCGGCCATGGCTCACGGGCCCAGCCGCTCCGCGGCATGTGGGATCTTCCCGGACCGGGGCACGAACCCGCGTCCCCTGCATCGGCAGGCGGACTCTCAACCACTGCGCCACCAGGGAAGCCCTCAATCAAATTTTTAAATAAAAGTTATTTGATAAACCAAAATATTTCTAGTACTGCAGTAGTATTTACTCTCATGACTATGTTAATTAATTATATTAGCTGCTGTCACTGTGATAGAAAATATTCCATGTATTTTATTTATGTAATCATAATTAACTTTATGACATAAGGTTAATTAATTTTGGCTTACAAATTAAGAACTTTTTACAATTTCCACCAATTCTAAGAACTAAGGGCTTATCCTAAGTCATTCTGCTAAATCAGGAAGGAGACTTATTCCATCTAGCTCCCAAATGCATTATTTTCCGACTACACTACCAGGTCTCCCATTTAAGAACAAGACTGCTAAACTAATTTAATCTAGAATTTTAAGTAGGACAGTGAATGCTTCTGCTTGGCATTGTTAGACATTTAAAAATATTCTATACATTTCATTAGTTTATATCCACCACCTGCCTCTCTTAGTAAGTTCTAAAGGAGAGGGTAGCATTTCTCATAACTGGTATTGACAGAGTTTAAAGCAAACCAGGCACACGACTGGGGAACATCCCTTTTTACTTCTTCCTGCATAATGTTGCATGAAATCAACAGGGTCCCATGAAAGAGGTCAAAAGGAGGTGTTCAAATAAGGACATACACAGCTCTGAGAACCCAACCCAATTTCCCTTCTGCATAAAATTACCACTAACATGAAGCTAAAAATAAAGTCTCGGTGTAAAATAAAAAAAATTGTTAGAGTTAGAATAGGACCCTTTAGCCATATTTTAATTACTCCTCAGCTCTATTTGAAGTGTATCTTGTTTCTAACTCACAGGAGGACTTGTCAAATAGTGTCAAGCAGATACTGTGTACTATTTATTAAGAACCCAAACTACCCAGAGAATTGTATAGAGCAGGGAATTGTCCCTTAAATAGGGCAGAATTAAAGACTGGTTAATTGTTCCACATCACTGACCAGACTATAAGATGGCTGCATAATGGTCAGTTCCTGGCACTTGTTCACACTGGGTCTGGCTTGACATCCCTGGATGACCAAGATTCAAATCTCAAATGTAAAGAAATAATGTATGACCTCTGGAAGTTCTAGGATGTCTCTCTTCCAAGTCATGGACATGCCTAATTGATCAGTACAAAACACAACATGCTAACATATATGTGAAATAATTGAAAGAGCACCATATTATATGCTCAGCTAACTTATATGCATTGCAATGTCAAAGAGAATGGGAAAACAAAAGAGGTCATTTTGATAACTTTTCCAGTGTTCTGTTTTCCAGTGTCTACTCTGGAAGGAAAACAGACTATCAAATAGAAAAGGAAAATGATATCAAATTTATAATGTTTGGGGAAACAAAGACTAAATAAGAAGACTACAGAAATTTCACCAGGTTATATTACAGGTCTGGGAAGACAGAGGTGGGTCACCTCCTCTTCAAACTTCTTTGCAACTGAATGTTTCAAGGAAACTTCCACTTTCTAGAAGACCCAATCGAACCACACTGACACAGGATGGTGAGGGTCCACTCCTCTTTATATATGAGTTCTACCTGCAAGGGAAGCCTGAAAAAATAGAAATTCCTGGGACTGTGAATCAGATTGATTTTAGATTAAATCTCAGATAAGGTTTTTACTAATTTAGGGCCTCTAGAAGTATACATCATTGACATGTAACATACTTTATCCTTTGGAGGACACAATGTTTCCTTCTTAGAGGGGCTACTGCTAGGATTAGGTGTTATGTGCGCAGTGCACCTAAAATATAAGTGTTTAGCTCATGATAACTCTCTTCCTCCTCTCTGTAATCTTCTTTCAATTAATATTATATTAATTTTGTAATAGCACGAGATACTTTGCCTTGTTATTGGCTGATTTTCTTGTGCATTCAGTGTATATTGATGGTATACATCCAAGGCAGGAATAGGGGTTATTGTTATTTTTATAATATCTATTGATATTAGTACAACTCAGCGATTAAATGCAGAAATATTCAAGTCACATCCACTACTTATACAAGGACACATATGCATAAGCAGGAGAGACAAGGAGACAACAAGCATTAATAAAGCCTGTGACCATTTGTGGAATGCAGAAGAAATACATTTTCCTGCACTTGGAGAGTAATGAGACTTTAGTTTACTATGGGAGCAGAAGGGGCAATCAATGTCCAAAACAAATCATGCTAGCTCTGAGAAAAAGCAACTCAGAAAGGAAAAATGGGCAAAATATCTGCATAGCTTGCACTTAAAATGTAATTTAGTTTAGACAAAAAGGTCCATTAGACAAAAAGCATTATAATATAATAGTAAAGATGATGAGTCATTTAATAATTCTTAACGAACCGCAAGTGCTAAGGAAGAGTCAGCTTGGACTTTATAGCAATCAGCTATAGCAATCAGCTCTTTTTTGAATATCAGAATGCTTTGGATAGTTGTTATTCATGTTCATTCACTCATTCAGTCATTCATTTGTTCACTCAATCACATGAGTATTGATTACATACTATGACAAACACTGGTGCATAGACAATGAAAGGACATATATGGACACTGCCCTTATGAAATGCACAGCATAGTAGAAGAAACAGAAAATTATAAAGTAAACAAATATATGAATGGGAATTTTTCCCTTTGTAGTAAGCATATGCAGGATAAACAGGGTGTGATGAGTTAGTGAATGGTTGAGGGACACCATTAAGTTGCTGTAGGGAAAAAAGGCCTCTTCTGAAAAGATGCATTTATGCTGATTACTGAGGGAGTCAAAAAAGTAAAACACTCAAAGCCATGGAAGTGAGCATTTCAGCCAGATGGAAGAGGAATTTGCAGATCTGGCAAATTAGAAACACACCAGAGACCCAAATGCCTTGAGATTGGTGAGCAAAGTGGAGAATGCTATGAGGTTAATCTGGACAGGTGGGCACCTCCCTCAGGACTGGTGGCACGTAGGGTGTGTGGAAACAGGAAACTGTAAGGAGGCTGCTAGAATTGTCCAACTGAGAGGTGATGATGTGAAGGAGGGTGGTGAGAGTGGAGATGTATTTTAGCTAGAAGAAAATACTTGCAAAATACTTGTTATGTACTTGCAGAACAAACAGGTGATTTGTGATTTTTAGTGATTCAGAGAAAGAGAAATCAAAGATGCCGTCTTTGAAGATTTGGTATATATATATATATATATATATATATATACACACACATATATATATATATATATACACAATGGAATACTACTTAGCTATAACAAAGAATGAAATAATGCCATTTGCAGTAACATGGATGGACCTAGAGATTATCATACTAAGTGAAGTAAGTCAGGCAGAAAGACAAATATCATATGATATCATTTATACGTGGGATCTAAAATATGATCCAAATGAACTTATTTACAAAATAGAAATAGACTTACAGACAGAGAAAATAAACTTTTGGCTACCAAAGGGTGAAGTGGAAGCGGGGAGGGATAAATTAGGAGTTTATGATTGGCAGATGCAAGCTATTGTGTATAAAATAGATAAACAACAAGGTCCTACTGTAGAGCACAGGGAACTATGTTCAATATCTTGTAATAAAGTATAATGAAAAATAATATGAAAAAGAATATATACATATGTATAAGTGAATCATTTTGCTGTACACCAGACACTGACAACATTGTTAATCAACAGTATTTGAATAAAAAAATTTAACAATAAAAAAGATGTTGTTTTTGTTTGTAACTTGAACAACTGAAAGGATGAGGTTGCATTTGATTAAATGTTAACGAACAGTAGAGAAATAAACGGGAAAGACGGGAATGACTTAAATGCTTCTTTTGGACATCTCTGGTCTGATAGGCATGTTGTACCACCAGAATGGGCTTTCCCCAACAGTACATTGCTTTTTGTGGTGATAGAGGATATAACTAGTCATGTTGTTTTACAGGGCTCCTTTTGGAAAAAAATAATTTACATTCAGGAAACAGTTTGGTTTTTTAAAAAATATTTGGTCTGAAACCCTGCCGCATAGTCCATGTAATTGGCCAGAAAGACAGTGAAGCTTCTGATTTTGTTTATGAAATAATATTCTTCATAAACCCAATCAGGAAACCAGACACAGACACCTGCATTTGCCTTGAGTTCATAGAAGTCTTATTAATAAAGCCAGAAGTCACCCTTAGTACTGGAAAACACAGGAAACAACAGCAAAATGTTGGGGGAAAAAATCATTACACAAAAAGTCAATACCTAGGGTTGAATCTGAGCTCTTTTATTTATAAGACCCATAATTCCTCAATTTTGTTTCCTTACCTGAAAATCAGACATAAATTTCTATCGCGTTGTGTTGCTTTAGGGTTTATGAGAGATTGATACACAAAAACGTAAAAATGCTAAAGAACTACAGACATACTAAAGATAGTTCACTGAAGCAATGTTCTGGGTTGTATCAGATCTGTGGCCCTGAGGGCACAAAGCCTATTACTGTATTACCTTCTTACTTCCTTTTGCCCACATGATCTCAATTTGTATTTTCAGAAGAAATATTGTAGACCACAAGTTTTCTTTTTCATTTTGCACTTACTGTATTTATTCCAAAGTTCTGATAAATTGATAATTATCCCACATTATAAGGCGCTTTGTATCTCACCAAACATTTCCTAGTTCTGTGACTTATTGAAATGGGAAGACTTCTAAAGAGAATTTCATTTGAAATATTTCCACAGAAAACTAAATTCTTAGGAATGGCTTTGGGGCACGGAGAAGAAAATGATGGAAAGTGTTGACATACAGCATTTCTCTGTCAGAGGTGCCTTCAGTGCTTTGGTATGAACACAAGACAATATCATCATAGCAGGGTAAACAGATGGTAAACATTACCATCAAAGAAAAACAAAACCAAAACAAAACAAACAGTGCCTGCTTACAGTCAGGGTTCTTGGTCTATATACATGACCTATGTCATCCAGGAGGGGGACACACATGTTCAAAAATACTGTATTTAATTGCAGAGATGTTGGACTGTTTCAATTAGAAGAAGAGAACTCTGTGTTGATATCCATAGTGAAAATGAAGTGCTTATTGTCTTATTCAAAATCAGCTGAGACAATTTTCATTTTGAGTAAGCTAAGCCTGGGTAAATAACCAGTTAGTAGGCACAAGCAGGATACTGGCAAAGGTGAATATTTGCTGGATTCTTCCAAAGCTCCACAAATTGTCTTATTTCATAGGTCCAAATTTTGAATCGCATACTGGCATTATCTTTTCCAAGTCTTGATTTTTTTTAAAATTCAGGTAGTTAGATAGCAAGTGCTATCTACAAAGTAAAGATTCATTTCTTATTGACTCTATTGAATGACAGAGAGGGGAGGGAAGAAGGAAGGAAAAAGGTATAAGGAACATTTCATCAGGAAAATGCCCCATCTGTATGCTGTAGAGACAGGGGATAGGGCCTTAGTTTTGCAGTTCCTCTCATGTTCTGTATCTGCCGAAAATGATTTAACCCATGCAGCCAACTGCCAAAACTTCCCTTATTCTACCCACCTATTATTACCCTTCCAACCCTAAAGTTATTAATATTGCCTAGAGAAAAAGAAATCTCTAAACACTGATATTTTGGGGCTTCCCTGGTGGCACAGTGGTTAAAAATCCGCCTGCCAACGCAGGGGACACGGGTTAGAGCTCTGGTCCGGGAAGATCCCACATGCCGCGGAGCAACTAAGCCCGTGCACCACAACTACTGAACCTGTGCTCTAGAGCCCGTGAGCCACAACTACTGAGCTCACGTGCCACAGCTAGTGAAGCCCGCACACCTAGGGCCCATGCTCTGCAACAAGCCACCGCAATGAGAAGCACACGCACCTCAACAAAGAGTAGCCCCCGCTCGCCACAACTAGAGAAAGCCCACGTGCAGCAATGAAGACCCAACGCAGCCAAAAATAAATTAAATAAATAAATTTATAAACACTGATATTTTTAAAAATATGGTTATCAACTATACTTAAAAGAGCTAGAATGCAATAGTTTCTTTTACTAGTAGAATTCTCCTTCTAAAGTGACTTTAAGAAGTATTAATGGCATTTAATACAACATGAATTAATCATACTCCAACTTGCAAAGCTGAAGTCCAGCATACCTCGAATGAAGACAAACAGCATTTAAATGAAATGCTAACCTTGCACTTTATAGTGATGCACTTTATAGCAAATTCTGGGGAAGTGGTACAATCGAACCCTAGGACTCAAGCCTGACTCTCAATGTCATGGTCACACAGGGCTTGGTCCTGGGCTCTCCTCTTGCTCTCCCTCTGTCCGTAAATGCACCTGTCAGTTGTCGACAATTTAATACTAATTTTACACGAATGCCTCTCACACTGCTATCCAGCTCTGACCTTTCTCCAGACTCAAATATTCACAGGACTAATATCATCTTCACATGAATGGCCAACAGATCTCTCAAACTTATCAAGTCTAAACATTTCTTTTGAGTTTTCACCAAAACATATTTCTGGCCCCCCTCACCTTTAATCAACTTTATCTCAATAAACTGCACCACTGTTTACCCAGTTACTCAAAACATTGTCCAACTGTTTTGTTCCTTCCCTCACCTTCACTTAATCCATTAGGAAATCCTATTATTTATATTAGTCCTCATGATCCAGAAATATCTCAAAGGTTACCGTTTCTTCCCATTTCCACTATTAGCCCTCTGGTCTGAGCCATATAACCTCTTCCATGGATTACTGTGCTTATTTAACTTTTTGTTCTATTCCAACTCTTACTTTCCTTTAATGTATTTGACACCGAAAACATCAAGAGCCCTTTTCTGACAATATGCACTGGATCTCATCACTCCCTTGCTTCAATGGCTTTCCATTGCTTTTCATAGCTTATCATGGCCTGTGTGGTCCTATTTGAATTACTCCTGTACCATTCAATATAGTGATCACCAGCTTAAATTCAAGTCTAATTCAATTGAAATTAAACAAAATTTAATAATTTAGTCATTTAGTTATTCTAGCCACATTTCAATTGCTCAGTAATCCCAGGTGGCTAGTGGTCACCATCAATACAGAAAATCATAATAGAAAATGCTGATACTAGCTCCTGCTAATGTCCTCATATTCACGCAATGCCATTCTTACCCTTGCTCAACACTTTTGTTTAAATTGAAGTATATATATATATATATATATTCTGTTCTAGATTCTTTTCCCTTATAGGTTATTACAAAATATTGAGTATAGTTCTCCATGCTATACAACAGGTCCTTGTTGATTATCTATTTCACCACTTTCTAGTCACATTACTCTTCAGAATTCTGACCATGCCAAGCTCTTTATCACTTCAGAGCCTTTATGCAGGTTTTCTTCTCTGCATGGGATGCTCTTCTTTCTGTTGATTGTATGGGTAGTTAACCTTCATCGTTTAGATTTGAGCTTAAAATCTACCTCTGTGGAGAAGACTTCCTTGACCACCCTACCCAAAGTAGGTCTCCCTTTGTTGGTATCCAGCTTACCTTCTTATGTATTACTTATATTACTGTCACGACAGTGCGAAAAAATAATTTACACAATTGTTTTCTTTGTTCCTCTGTGCCTTCTTCATGAGAATAGAATCTTTAGGAAATTGGACTTTATGCTTATCTTGTTCACCACTGTGAAACCACAGCCTAGCACAGTTCCTAACACATAGAAAGAGCTCAACAATTATCTGTTGATGAAATGAAAGGAGGGCGAGAATTTAGCCATTCATAATAGACTCATATAGGTCTTACTTTAATAAATGCTCAAAAGTGCTCACAATTTTGTTCAGTTAAATTATATATTCTGTGTCCCATGGATGCCTGCCACTCACATGCATGTTATTAGTATATGTTCATAAAATAAGCATTCCCCAAATTTACCTCTATAAAAACATAACTTTAGAGTAAATATCATTTTCTTTATAATTGGCTTGCTATTTTTTATCTTTGAAAATATTTAATAAAGGATTGATGTCACAGCCTCTTTCACTGTTTTGTTTTTTTATTAACTGTGGAAAATATACATAATATGAAAGGTACCATTTTAACCATTCTCAAGTGTATACAGTTCTGTGGCATTAAGTACATTCACATTGTTATGCAACCATCACCACCATCCATCTCCACAATTTCTCATCTTCTCCAGCTGAAACTCTGTACCCATTAAACACAGACTCCCTATTCCCTATGTCCCCAGCCCTTGACAATCACCATTCTACTTTGTCTCTATGAATTTGACAACCCTATGAACTGCATATAAGAGGGATTACACAATATTTTCCTTTTGTGACTGTCTTATTTCACATAGAATAATGTCTTCAAGGTTCATCCACGTTGTAGCATGTGTCAAAAATTCCTTCCTTTTTAAAGCTTCATGATATTGTACTGTAGGTATACACTACATTGTTTATCTATTCAACTGTTGCTGGAACACTTGGATTGTTTTCCACTTTTTGGCTACTGTGAATAATGATGTTATGAGTGTAACAAAACCTTGCTTTCAATTATTTTGGGTATATACCCAAAGGTGGAATTGCTGGACCATATGGTAATTCTATGTTTACATTTTTGAGGAATCACCAAAATGTTTTCCACAGTGACTGCACCATTTTGCATCCTACCAGCAATATACAAGGGTTCCGACTTCTGCACATCCTCATCAACATTTGCTATTTTCTGTTTTTTGACAGTAGCCATCTTAATGGCTATGAATTGATATCTCAGTGGTTTGATCTGCATTTCCCTAATGACTAATGATGTTGAGTATCTTTTGGTGTACTTTTTGCTGATCTGTATATCTCCTTTGGAGAAATGTCTCTTCAGGTTTTTGGCCCATTTTTAATCAGGTTGTTTGTTTTTATTGTTAAAATGTAGGACTTTATATGTTCTGAGTATCAATCACTTACCAGATATGTTACTGGCAAACATTTTTATAATCACTTTTAATATATGTTGATAGCCATGTCATTGACATGTACAAAATATTAAGTAAATGCTATTCATATACACTTGGATTCCCTTAAGGGGACATACATTTTACTCCCCAGATAAGAAGAGTGTTAACGTTACAGTTGGGTCTCCTCTTTCTTGCCTTTTACTCCTCCCTTTGGGAAAAAGACTGATTTATCTAATTGATGAATCAGTGAGGATCCAACATCCATTACTTGTTTGGCTGGAATCAATAATGTAAAAGCCATATACACATGTGTTTTCACTCTATCTCAGCATTAAGTGCCCCTCAAACTAGAGAATCAGTTCCTGATTTTCATTTTGTCCCTTCAGGTAAATCTAGCTTCAAAGGAAGTAGAAATAAGTCTTATTTTTCATTGTATACAAAACAGTAGACTCCAATCTAGATCTAATGGCAATAAAGTTGATATTTTGATCCCTATCTGATGGCACTTTGTTTCTCTCCTGATTTGGAATCCAGACGGAAGGGATGTGATTAATTATCACTCTCAAAATCCCCAACAAGTAACACTGAAGTAAGCCTTTTTCTATGCTTGCCTCATTATCCTAGTCTCACTGCTGCTGATGCCGTTTCCTGCACATCTTTATTAGTGCAATATCAATGTCACAGGGGACTCCCCAAAAATAATTCCTGCCACTTCAAATATTCAGGCTGAGTCTTGATGATTTTCTATCAGGTACTTTGTGGAGAAGATTCTCACAACAGAAGGAGAGCTAGACTAGATGACGATGGAGTTATTTTTCTACACAAGTTTATTGAATTTTATGATATAACAATTAAAATTACAGTCATCAGCCAAGAGCTAGGAGATTCTCTCTCACCTTCTTATTGAATGTATACCATCGCAAAGTGCTTGGAACAAAGTTGAAGCTCATTCATTCATTCATTCATTCACTAAAAAAAAAATCTTTATTTGGATCCTACTATGGGCCAAGTGTTTTGCTAGGCCCTGCAGATAGTAGGGTAAAAATAAACAGATGTGGTCCTGCCCTTTCAGAACTTACATAGGCACAAATCAAATGATTACAAACATAAACTTTCAACTGTGATAAGTAATATGAGGAAAAAAGGTTAGGAACTGCCATAGTAGATTAAATAGGGAGGTAATACCTAAGGTAGCTTGAGGGAGGCATTCTTGAAGATATGAAATTTAGCTGAAATGTAAAGAATGCATAGGGATTAGTTGTATGAGGGAAATTCAGGAGGCAATCATTGCAAGAAGAGGAATGATAGAAGAAAAAAGCCTGTTGAAGGAGAGAAACTTGAGGGAATGCAAAAGGCCTGTGTATGTAGAACAGAGAAAGAAATTAAGATCAAAAAAGGAGCTGGACAGCAATAAACCCACAATTCTATGTTTTTAAAGCATAAAGAAACACTAATGCTTAGAAATAAATCTAATGTAAGATGTGAAAAACCTCTAGACTGAAAACTAAAAAGCATAATTGAGATAAATTAAGGTAAACCTAAATGGATGGAGGGATTATGTTTTTATGTATTGGAAAATTCAGTATTGTAGGATATAAATTCTCTTCAAATGGCTTTATAGAGTCAATAAAACCCCAAACAAAATTTTAGCAATTTATTTTGAGATTGGCAAACTGATTCTAAAATGCCCATGGAAATGCAAATAGCAAAGCAGTCATAAAGAAGAACCAACTGTAGGAGCTATATTACCAGACATCAAAATTAATTATAAAGCTATAGAAATGAAAACAAGGTGATATTGGTGGAGGTACAGATGATTAGACCAATTGGTCAATGAGTCTAGAACAGACTCAGACATGAACAACCACTTGATTCATAACAAAAGGAGTATTTCAGTGTTGTAGGGAAAGGCATGGCCTTTTGATAAATGGTGCTAGGTCAGTTGTACCTCCATTTGTGAGAAAAAGTTTCTTGAACCATACTGCATAGCTTACAGAAAAAAAAACAATCAATCTCAGATGTGGTTTAGATCTAGTTGTGAAAGGTAAAAATAATAAAGATTTTGGGAAAAAAAAGACTATTACATAATTTATGTTGGGTAGGTAAAGATATATTAAATAGCACACAGAAAAGGCTAACCATAAAAAAATGATAAATCAGAATACATTTTAAAAATGAGTGTTATTCATCAAAATACACCATTATGAGAGTGCAGAAGAAAGGCACAGTCTGGAAAAGGATATTGCAATATGTGTCTTCAACAAAGGACTCATAGCCAGAATAAATGAAAAAAAAAAGTAACAGCTCTTAAGTCCATTTGAAATTTTCAACAATACAATAGAAAAACTGAGCAAAAAGCTTGGGCAGGCACTCCATAAAGAGGATATCCAAACAGTCAATAAACAAATGAAAGGCACTCAACTTTTATTAGTTATCACAGAAATACCAATTAAGACCCAATTTGATATTACTGCAGAGCCACTGTTAAAAGGAAAAGAACATAAAATACCAAGTGTCAGTCCACTGAAACTCTGATACAATGCTAGTGGGAGTATCAACTGGTATAAGCATTTTGGAAAATACCAGAAATATCTAACTCAGACATATAAATGCTTGCTATCTAGATATAAACCTCACAGAATGGCATAGGTATATGCACCAAAAGACATGTACAAGAATGCTCACAGTAGCGTTACTTGTAATAGTAAACAACTGCAAACAACCCATATTTCCATCAACAGTACAGAGGATTTTTAAAAGTGTAGTGTATCGTAAAATGAATTTTATACGGCAACAGAATAAATGGCATGTCAGTATACACAACAATGTATGATGTTGGTGCAAGAATAATATAGATTGACTGGTGGAACAGAGAGTTAGGACAGAAATAACTCACACAGTCAACTTATGTATGACAAAAACAGATATTTCAGTGTAGTGAGAACAAGGTAATTTGGAAAAAAAGAAGCTAGATTTAGAAACTACACAGCATTAATTTCCATTTATATAAAGTTGGAAAACAGGTAACATGAATGTGTTGTAGTAGAGGTCAAGATAGTCGTCACCTTTGTGGAGTGGAGATCAAAGGGAGCAGGCAGGACACTTCTGGGTACAGGAAACATTCTGTTTCTTGATTCTAGGAACCCACTCCATGGGTACATTAACCTCATGAAAATTAATCAAACTGTACATCTAAGATTTGTGCACATTTCTGCAACATGTTATATTTTAGTGAAAGGTTTGCTTAAGAATTTAAAGAAAGATATCTGTTGAAACTGAAAGCAGAGGCAGACAGAGCCCAGTTTAAAAAACTAGTATATCTTTATCTTTAGTCTAAGAAATAGAGGAAATAGTTGAAGGATTTTGATCGGTAGTGTGGATATGATCAGATAGCTGTGATGGGAAAAATGGAAACATATGGACAGAATAGGGATATTTGGTGGGTTATATCAATAAGATTTGCTGATGGATTTGATATTAAGGGAGACAAAGAGTTGTCATGATCCCCAGTCTCAGGCTTGCACAAATGGATGGATGGCAGCACCATACTCTTTGAATTCAAATTATGAGTTTCAAGTTTTTTGGAAAGGAAAATTGAGTTGGCCTTTAGAAAAATTAAATATGAATTTCCACCAAACCATTTAAATAGATGTTGATAGCTCAATATAGAGGTCTACAGTACAAAGAGGAGTCACTGCTAGAAATCTATATTTATAAGTTATTTACGGATGGCGTCAAA
Source organism: Lipotes vexillifer (assembly GCF_000442215.2). NCBI lineage: Eukaryota > Metazoa > Chordata > Mammalia > Artiodactyla > Lipotidae > Lipotes > Lipotes vexillifer. The sequence continues at coordinate 421,297 of NW_006779172.1, read as the reverse complement.
TTGCATAGGAAGAATATAAAGAACATGAGAAATGTAGAAGGTTTAAGACTGAGCCATGAGGACCGTCAGCAGGGAATGGTACGGTAGTGTGAGCAAGTAAGAAGGCAGAAAAGAAGTTGTCAGACAGGTAAAATAAAAACTAGGAGACAGATGGATCATAGAAGGTAAGAGAATGAATTAAGCAAAAGGGAAAGCCTAGCAATGTTGGCTGTTGAGAGGTCAAGTAAGGGGAAATTGAGCTTGCATATTTATTTGGTAGGATAATTGTTGAATGAATAAATAAATGACTGAAGTTATATTTTTTGTACAGTTAACAATGTAAAAGAAGACCATCGCTTTACAAAATACTGGATTGAACTGGACAAAAGCAAAGCAACACACAATTCACATTGTGGAGAATGGCTCCAACCTTGGATTTCTTTATACCTTGTCTTTCTAGTAACCCCGTGCTGATCATCTTCCAAAAGCTCACTAAAGAAAGAGGTTCTAGGGCTTCCCTGGTGGCGCAGTGGTTGGGGGTCCGCCTGCCAATGCAGGGGACGCGGGTTCGTGCCCCGGTCTGGGAGGATCCCACATGCCGCGGAGCAACTAAGCCCACGCTCCACGAATACTGAAACCCGTGCACCTAGAGCCCGTGCTCCGCAACAAGAAAAGCCACCACAATGAGAAGCCTGTGCGCCGCAACTACAGTAAAGCCCGCACACAGCAACTAAGACCCAATGCAGCCAAAAACAAATTAATTAATTAATTACTTCTTTTTTGAAAACCATGAGATACCACTTCATACCCATTAGGATGGTTACTATTTTAAAAGAAAAAAAAAAAGAAACAAAATAACCAGTGTTGGCAAGGACATGGAGAAACTGGAACCTTTATGCACTGTTGGTGAGAATGTAAAATGGTATAGCTACTATGGAAAACAATATAGCAATGTCTCAAAAACAATAAACATAGAATTGTGATCCAGCAATTCCACTCCTGGATTTACATCCAAAAGAATAGAAAGCAGGGTCCCGAAGAGATATTTGTATACCCATGTTCAGAGCAGTATTATTATAGACAAGAGGTAGAAGCAACCCACATGTTTATCAGTGGATGAAAGGATAAACAAATGTGGTATATACATACAATGGAATATTATTCAGCCTTAAAAAGGAAAAAAATCTGACACATGTTACAACATGGATGAACTTTGAGGACATTTTGCTAAGTGAGATAAATCAGTCACAAAAGACAAATACCATATGATTCCATGTATGTGAGGTATCTAGATTAGTCAAATTTACAGAAACAATGTACAATGGTTGTTGCCAGAAAATAGGGGGAGGAGAAAATGAGGAGTTACTGTTCAATGGATATAGAATTTCAGGTCTGCCAGAACAAAAAAAAAAAAAAAAAAAGAAAGAGGTTCTAGCTTGACACTGCAGAGCCTGATGTTTTAGATATCTGCTTACAATTCTGCTTTAGTTGCCTAAAATAAGGTTTATTGATCAAGACACTTTGCACTTCTTAAATGTAAAGCAAAGACTCAAAATGTTTGTTTTGACATCCTGAAACAACTGTTTTTTTAGGAGAGCAATTTAAAAATGTGTCACTTAGGCTGAACATTTAAGACTAGGCATCTTAAAAAGCAAATGCCGAGAATTAGAATCAACTTTAAAACATCTTCTAAGGTGAAAGGTTTCAGAATTTACTAGAATTCTAAAATTCTGATTTCTGTAATGCCTAATTTCACATCATATTTTATTAATCAGGATGTTTAATCATTCAGAGGTACTGTCCCAAATTTTTACCTCTAATAAAAAGTCTTATAATACAAAAAATAAGCAATAGTTGATTGGATGTCATAGTACTTAAGAACACAATTTTAAAATCAGAAAGATGTGTTTCTGAATCCTTATAGTCTCATATTAGATACATGCTAAGCCCAGGTTCTCTCAGAATAAATGGGCTTACTAGTGGGATGTATCTCACTAGTAAGTGTAAGAGGAGTTAATGAGATCTTGTTTATAAAGTAGTTAGCACAGGACCCTGTGTTCAGAGAGCATTCAATGAGTATAGCTGTTATTATTGTTATCAACTAATAATGTATATCAACAATACCAAATAGGATCTCATGGATTTGTCCATGAATTCAAAAACAATTTAGGAAGGATATATTAATCATAGGGAACTGTAATAGTGCTGTGGAAGACACACTGATGAATGAGATGAGGCCCCTGTCCTTAAGATGCTTATAATATAGACAGATAATGAAGATACAAATAGTGACTATCATACAAGATGCAAGTGGCATGTGCCAAAAGAAAAGAAGAGAGAAGAACAGGAGAATTTAGAAAAGCCAAAGACTTCTAGCTTCTGAACACTTGGGGAAAATTTCATTGCCAAGGACAAATGTAGTAGAGTCACAAGTTTAGGCTGAGGCATGGGGAGTGGGCTCTGTTTGACCCTGACTCTGCCATTTGTTAGTCGTGTGACCCTGTGCAAGTTACTTGAACTTTCAGTAACTCAGTGCTTTCATCCAAAAAAAATGGGATTTCTAATATCTAGTGGAAAAATGAGGTAACATATTTAAAGCATTTAAAATAGTACTTGGCGTTGTAACAAATTCAATAAATACTTTTAAAATGGTCCACATCAAAAAAAAGAAACCTAAAAAAAAAGGTGGGGGGGACCTCCCTGGTGGTCCAGTGGTTAAGATTTCACCTTCCAATGCAGGGGCTGCAGGTTTGATCCCTGGGCAGGGAGCTAAGATCTCACATGCCTTGCGGCCAAAAAAACAAAACATAAAACAGAAGCAATATTGTAACAACTTCAATAAAGACTTTAAAAATAGTCCCCATTAAAAAAAAATAATCTCAGAGCACCTGGCACATAGTGAGTTATCCATAAATGTCAGTGGGCAACTTTAGTGGGTATATACAGCCTATCAGCCAACTACCTGTCCTTCATGTGCTACCCACCCTTTCTCTATCCGTGGGTTCTTTTTAGCGAAGGTAATGCACAAAGATTCCACCCATCTCACCTCCTCCACCACGCTTGACCTAATGCTAGTTGGGCCAATTAGAATCAAAATTAGAGGGATTTAATATTGTGACTAAAAGAGAGTTGAGTCCATCTCCAAGTGAGAAGAGACCTGTTTCATGTTTCCCTGTAAACCAGGGAACTGTGGGCGGCACAGTCTGCTTAAGTAGGTTACATTGCAGAGAAATACACACACACACACACACACACACACACACACACACACACACACACACACACACACACACACACCCATGGAGACATGAAAAGAAAAGCAGAGGTAGAATAATAAGTCTCAACAACTATTTAGACCTCAGTTCCAGTTCTTTCCTTAAACCACTTTTACTCTTCCAATTTGCTAATTTTCCTATTTTGCCTAAGGGAATATGGATTAATTTCTATCACTGACAACCAGAAAACTAACAACTTCAAGATGGCACGTGGACTCTGTTTCAGAGAATAGGAAGTAATAAGGTGAAGCAATGAAAGGAAAGGACCCTTTGGCAGCTGAATCCTCTTGATCAGAGACTCATTATATATAATATAATATTATATATATATATTATAATTATGTAAACTTCAGTTTGTCTTGAGGACATTGTAGAGAAAAGAAGGTAGTGAGTAAAGGAACTTATAAAGGTAGTTAGGGTTCAGATCATGAACGGTCTGGAATAACATGGTTAAGAATTTGGTTTGATTTATAGAGCACCTAATACAGGCTAAGCATTGTGCTAGCCTTTTTATGTGCATTTTCTTACTTCTCCAACAACATCATGAACTGGGCACCTTTGTGATCATATTTTCTAGGTAAAGAATCTGAGGCTTGGAAAGGTTATGGGATTTGCCAAAGGTCACAGAGCTAGTATGTTTGTAGCTGTTCTGCTGCCTCTAACCTTAAGCTCTTAACAAGTATGCTATATTTGCCATAATATATCAAATGGATTTACAAAATTTGTAACCTCTGCAGGGAACAGACAGGTAATAAAATGAGTGAAACAGATCACATGTAAAGTAACTAAATCAAGATGGCACATGAACTCTGTTTCAGAGAATAAGAAGTAATAAGGTGAAGGAAGGAAAGAAAAGGACCCTTTGACAGCTGAATCCTCTTGATCAAAGAGACTCATTACATATAATTCACTTCAGTTTATCTTGAGGACATGGCAGAGAAAAGGAGGTAGGGAAGGTGGAGTCCGTGGCAAACTCTGGCTAACTACAAGTTGCATTCAACTTCTACGAGCATTCAAATTCATTTTTTGTAAGTTGAATCTCTGAACCATATATTGCCCTTGGATCAAGGCTGATTAGATTAGAAGCTGGAGGTAAGAAGAATGATTGCATGATAATTTCCAGTTAGAAAAGAGAAAGTGAGATTTGAGATCAGTGTGGAGTAGTGTAAAAGACAGGAAGGACTATAATTCAGATACAGGGAGACCCTGGTGTCGCGCAGGGAATATAAAGTGAAAGGGAGAAGTAAGCTCTATTGTTAACCTTTCAACACTGTGTGACTAGAATGGCAGTAGAAATAGAACATAGAAGGATGGGAAGGAGAAGGCAGAGTAGGTGAGTGGATATGGTATATACAGGCATGGGACTGCTGAATGTAAGATATTGACTGGTATCGATTTGGAGGGGTTTTTTTTTTTTTTCCCAAGTACTTGAAAATAGGAGACCAAAATAGCAAAGTTTTGGGGCGTCCCTGGTGGCGCAGTGGTTGAGAGTCCGCCTGCCGATGCAGGTGGACGCGGGTTCGTGCCCCGGTCCGGAAGGATCCCACATGCCGCGGAGCGGCTGGGCCCGTGAGCCATGGCCGCTGAGCCTGTGCGTCCGGAGCCTGTGCTCCGCAACGGGAGAGGCCACAACAGGGAGAGGCCCGTGTACCGCAAAAAAAAAAAAAAAAAAAAAAAAAAAAAGCAAAGTTTGCCTTTAAACTTTTAGAAAATTAGAACATTCTCTAGGTCAGAAATCCCTAGCTTGGCTTACCTATCTAGTAGGAGTGACTACCATGTTCTGAATTTGGGGACCTGAGAACCCCACTCCCAAAATAACAGGGGCTTTCAACTAGTTCACATGGGCCTTTAGACAGAAAAGCCAATACAATATGATGATGTTCCTTTGTGTATCTTTTTTTCTGGTCAGGACTACGTTCCTTTGGTTCTCTTCCTCAGCTGGTCTCGGACTGAGAGAAGAGGAACTGACCCCACAGGTTTAATTCATCACCCTCTGGGAGCTGGACAATGTTCCATGTTGTTTTTTTCTTTCCTTACACTCTGTCCTGTCCTCCAGCCCCTGCTTCAGGACAAAGATTTGCACAAGTTTATAACCATCACTTTCTTTCACACAGGGGTATGGGATTCACACTCTTTTCAGAAAGGCATAGAGAAGTTATCTCAATATTAATCACATTTAGGATACAGGGCAAGATATTCCAATCATAATCATGTAATCTCACCTTTCAATAAACTCTTGCTGAGAGAAGACATGGGTAGAGGAACCAGGAAATTTGAGTGAATCCTGGCTCCTCGACCTTAGCCATGTGGCCATGGACACAAGACTTCACCTCTCAAGGCTCTCTGTGCCCAAGACTGCAAAATGAGGACAGTAATCACACCTGCTTCCAAAGTTTATCAGTGGCGCAGTGCAGTGATTCACTAAGTATTCATAAGCCTTTGAGGCATGTGTGTTAATGATTTAGGAGTACTGGTTATGAACTTGAATAAATGAAAATCATGGGTCAACCTTTCATTGTATGGATGAATTAAGGAAGTGACTTAAGTTAGTTGAGTCTCGGTTTCCTCATCTGTCAAATGGCATAATAATGTCTACTAATCAAAATGGTTGGGACAATAAAATGGGATGGCTCTTAGCACACTGCCTGGTATACATGCTGTGTCCAGTAATAACAATTACTGTCTTTTGTTGCTGTTATTATAATTGCCAAAATTATCATTACTTCACCATTCCATGTTTTTTTCCAGTTTATTAATTTCATGGCTTATGATGTTATATACTTAAAACACTACCAGTGTCAGCTGATTTTATTTAACTGAGAGCATAGAGTTAAGAGTATAAATTCTGAAGTCAAACAGAATAGTTAGAATTTTTGTTCCCCTGCTTTCTAGCTGTGTGGCTTTGTCTGGACACTTTCTAAGTAGTTAACTCCTAGGATATTATGGGGGTAAAATGTAATAATGGACAGACACATCTAGCCCTGTTCCTAGCACCTAGTAAGCTCTCAATAAATGTTAGCTACTATTGACATTCTTTTCGGTTTTAGAGCAAATTGTCAGTTATTATTTGAAATTCAAGAAGTTGGAGAGGATGGCACTAATGAGTTATGAAGGAAGACAGTGTTTAACTACAGTTGAATATCATCACACAAGCCTTAGGAGGAGTAAAAACAAAGAGGAGGCAGCTTGCTCTCAGAGCAAATACTGTTTTTTCTAATGTCAGCGTGCCCTGTGCTTTCAGTGTCTAAGCATATATTCCATGGAAAATGTTATTTCGGTAAAGTATGTGGTATTCTTACAAAGCAATCAAAAGGACAAATGTTGCAGGAAAAATATATCCTAGAAAGTTAAGAAAACTAGGCTTGTGGGTAGCAGTGTAGTAAGGGAATAAATTTATTTACATTTGGAGTTGTAGTCATTTCATTGGAGAATTGATTTCCAAATAATTGATTTTTTATGTTTAAAAAAAAAGGAAAGGAAAGGAAAAGAAAATATGTTCTGCTTGGATAAGCAAGGAGTTCAAAATAAAGCTTAATGAAACTAACATTAGGTCTGCAATTTTTATCTGGAGAAACACTGATAGAAAAAAATTAATATGAAGAACTGAATGCAATAGGCCAGAGAGATTTACCAACTACAGCGGCTACCTTGAGGCACCGGCTAGAATCATATTATTCATGAAGGGTGTTCTTGATATATGTTGTTTGACAACTCTTGCCTTCAACAAAGCTACACAGAAAGGCTATGGAACCTGCCACTTTAAAATATCACTATATCAAACAAAAGAAAACTTCGATCAGACAAGGTTGGATTGATTTATTTTTTCCTGTTCTTAAAAAAAGGTTACGTTTCTGAATATGGTATTGTATTATGGATAGCACAAAAGTTTAACAAGGTGATGGCAATAACTGTATTAATCTGTACCACCCACGAACATAATTAATCCTAGTGGAAGGTAATATTTAGAAAGTGTTAACACCAACGCAATGAGCTTGCCCACAGGATGTCAACATGATTACTCAAAAGAAAACTTTTTCAAACAAATTACCTGTTGTTGAGCAACCTGGTTTAGATTTATCCTGGGTTGACTTTGGGGTGAAATCAGACTGAACTATTATACAGCTATATTTGATGTTGATATCAGCTCATTTGACCAAATATGTCAATAAGCTGAAGTGCAAGTCTACAAAGTAGACATGATAAGGTGAAATATGTCTTACCAAATGAGTTGAAAAGCTTGAAAATTTTCATATACATTGAAACAATATCACATCATGTAGATCACAAGGAAGCTATAGAGCTCAACCTATCCTAATTTTGTCAGAAAGATAATTTTGCATAACGTGTGCATTTGATTAAACCACTGCTCTGATGAAAACCCTCTAGTCACTTTGCTTTTCACTTGGAGTAAAACCCCAAACCCTTATAATGTCTCATAAAGCTCTGTCTCATCTGCCTGCCATTATTACGCTCAGTGTAATCGAATATTTCTCAATGTGACGTTCCTTAGTGTACCCTCTCACCCCACCCTCATCATCTGGGAATTTGTTAGAAATGAATGCAGTTCTAGAGGCTCTTCCCCAGACCTCATGAATCAGAAGCTCTGAGGATGAGGCCCAGCAGTCTGTATTTTTACAAGGCTTCCAGGTGATTCTGATATATGCTCAAATCTGAGAACCTCTGCGCTAACCCATCTGCTATTGCTGTTCCCCCCATTCACTCAACTCAAACTAGTTCCCAGTTTACATTATAGCTTTCCAAGCCTTCCTGCCTCAAAACCTTTGCTTTTGCTAGTCTTCCTTCCTGGAATGCCCTTTCCCCAAACCTCTACAAGGCTTCCTCACTCTTGACCTATAGGTACACACAATATCACCACTGACAGGGCTTCCCTGACCCCCTTATTTAGTTCTGCTAACGCTTTCCTCTCTCCTCTGGCACTTCTCCTTCCCCTCTCCCACTTCAACTTTCTCTACACCAATTACCATCACCCAGCATACTACACATTCTACTTCTCTTTATTCTTTTTTCTCATTTTTAGAGACATCTTCTAGAATGTTATCTTCGTGAAAGCAGAAATTTTGGTCTGTTTCCTTCACTGCTTTAACACCAACATCTAGAACAGTGACTGTTACACAGCAGGCGCTTAATAAATCCTGTAATGTGTTAATAATTGAATGAACCCTCTCAAGTTACAAGCTGCAAATAATGGCCAGGGGGGAATAAATGGAAGTGAGGAAATTAATGAACTTTATTAACAAAGAATGCCCATATCTTTTATTTATTTATTTATTTTTAATACATCTTTATTGGAGTATAATTGCTTTACAATGTTGTGTTCGTTTCTGGCTGTACAACAAAGTGAATCAGCTATATGTATACATATATCCCCATATCCCTTCCCTCTTGTGTCTTCCTCCCACCCTCCCTATCCCACCCCTCTAGGTCGTCAAAAAGCACCAAGCTGACCTCCCTGTGCTTTGCAGCAGCTTCCCACTAGCCATCCATATTACATTTGGTAGTGTATATATGTCAATGCTACTCTCTCGCTACGTCCCACCCTCCCCATCCCCGCACGCTCCATGTCCTCAAGTCCATTCACCACATCTGCAGCTTTACTCCTGCCCTGCCACTAGGTCCTTCTGTACTGTTTTTCTAGATTCCGTATATATGTGTTAGCATACGGTATTTGTTTTTCTCTTTCTGACTTACTTCACTCTGTATGACAGATTCTAGGTCCACCCACCTCACTGCAAATAATTCAATATTGTTCCTTTTTATGGCTGAGTAATATTCCATTGTGTATATATATATATATATATATATATATATATATATATGTCACATCTTCTTTATAAATTCATCTGTCGGACATTTACGTTGCTTCCATGTCCTGGCTATTGGAAAAAGTGCTGTAATGAACATTATGGTACACTTATCTTTTTGAATTATGGTTTTCTCAGGGTATATGCCCAGTAGTGGCATTGCTGAGTCATATGGTAGTTCTATTTTTAGTTTTTTTAAGGAACCTCCATACTGTTCTCCATAGCAGATGTATCAATTTACATTCCCACCAACAGTGCAGGAGGGTTCCCCTTTCTCCACACCCTCTGCAGCATTTATTGTTTCTAGATATTTTGTTGATGGCCATTCTGACTAGTGACAGGTGATACCTCTTTGTGGTTTTGAATTGCATTTCTCTAATGATTAGTGATGTTGAGCATCCTTTCATGTCTTTGTTGGCAATCTGTGTATCTTCTTTGGAGAAATGTCTATTTAGGTCTTCTGCACATTTTTGGATTGTGTTGTTTGTTTTTTTGATATTGAGCTGCATGAGCTGCTTGTATATTTTGGAGATTAATCCTTTGTCAGTTGCTCTCTTTGCAAACATTTTCTCCCATTCTGAGGGTTGTCTTTTCGTCTTGCTTATGGTTTCCTTTGTTGTGCAAAAGCTTTTAAGTTTCATTAGGTCCCATTTGTTTATTTTTGTTTTTATTTCCATTACTCTAGGAGGAGGATCAAAAAGGTTCTTGCCATGATTTATGTCACAGAGTGTTCTGCCTATGTTTTCCTCTAAGAGTTTTATAGTTTCTGGTCTTACATTTAAGTCTTTAATCCATTTTGAGTTTAGTTTTGTGTATGGTGTTAGGAAGTCGTCTAATTTCATTCTTTTTCATGTAGCTGTCCAATTTTCCCAGCACCACTTATTGAAGAGGCTGTCTTTTCTCCATTGTATATTCTTGCCTCCTTTGTCAAAGATAAGGTGACCATATGTGCGTGGGTTTATCTCTGGGCTTTCTATCCCATTCCATTGATCTATATTTCTATTTTTGCGCCAGTACCATACTGTCTTGACTACTGTAACTTTGTAGTAAAATCTGAAGTCAGGGAGCCTGATCCCTCCATTTTTATTTTTCAAGATTGCTTCGGCTATTTGGGGTCTTTTGTGTTTCCATACGAATTGTAAATTTTTTTTTCTAGTTCTGTGAAAAATGCCATTGGTAATTTGATAGGGATTGCATTGAATATGTAGATTGCATTGGGTAGTCTAGTCATTTTCACAGTGTTGATTTTTCCAATCCAAGAACATGGTATATCTCTCCATCTGTCTGTATCATCTTTGATTTCTTTCATCAGTTTCTTATAGGTTTCTGCATACAGGTCTTTTGCCTCCTTAGGTAGGTTTATTCCTAGGTATTTTATTCTTTCTGTTGCTGTGGTAAATGGGAGGGTTTCCTCAATTTCACTTTCAGATTTTTCATCATTAGTGTATAGGAATGCCAGAGATTTCTGTGCATTAATTTTGTATCCTGCTACTTTACCAAATTCATTGATTAGCTCTAGTAGTTTTCTGGTGGCATCTTTAGGATTTTCTATGTAAAGTATCATGTCATCTGCAAACAGTGACAGTTCTACTTCTTCTTTTCCACTTTGGATTCCTTTTATTTCTTTTTCTTCTCCGATTGCCATGGCTAAAACTTCCAAAACTATGTTGAATTATAGGGGTGAGAGTGGGCACCCTTGTCTTTTTCCTGATCTTAGAGGAAATGCTCTCTGTTTTTCTCCAGTGAGAATGATATTGGTTGTGGGTTTGTCATATATGACCTTCATTATGGTCAGGTAGGTTCTCACTATGCCCACTTTCTGGAGAGTTTTTATCATAAATGGTGTTGAATTTTGTCAAAAGATTTTTCTGCATCTAGTGAGATTATCATATGGTTTTTATCCTTGAATTTGTTAATATGGGGTATCACACTGATTGATTTGTGTATATTGAAGAATCCTTGCATTCCTGGCATAAACCCCGCTTGATCATGGTGTATGATCCTTTTAATGTGCTGTTGGATTCTGTTTGCTAGTATTTTGTTGAGGACTTTTGCATCTATGTTCATCAGTGACATTGGCCTGTAGTTTTCATTTTTTGTGACATCTTTGTCTGGTTTTGGTATCAGAGTGATGGTGGCCTCGTAGAATGAGTTTGGGAGTGTTCCTCCATCTGCTGTATTTGGGAAGAGTTTGAGAAGGATAGGTGTTAGCTCTTCTCTAAATGTTTGATAGAATTTGCCTGTGAAGCCATCTGTTCCTGGACTTTTGTTTGTTGGAAGATTTTTAATCAGTTTCAATTTCAGTGCTTGTGATTGGTCTGTTTATATTTTCTCTTTCTTCCTGGTTCAGTCTCAGAGGGCTGTGTTCTTCTAAGAATTTGTCTGTTTCTTCCAGCTTGTCCATTTTATTGGCATATAGTTGCTCGTAGTAATCTTTCACGATCCTCTGTATTTCTGCAGTGTCAGTTGTCACTTCTCCTTTTTCATTTCTAGTTCTGTTGACTTGAGTCTTCTCCCTTTTGTCTTGATGAGCTTGGCTAATGGTTTATCAATTTTCTTTATCTTCTCAAAGAACCAGCTTTTAGTTTTATTGATCTTTGCTACTGTTTCCTTCATTTCTTTTTCATTTATCTCTGACCTCATCTTTATGATTTCTTTCCTTCTACTAACTTTGGGGGTTTTTAGTTCCTCTTTCTCTAATTGCCTTAGGTGTAAGGTTAGGTTGTTTGAGATTTTTCTTGTTTCTTGAGGTAGGATTGTATTGCCATAAATTTCCCTCTTACAACTGCTTTTGCTGCATCCCATAGGTTTGGGGTTGTCATGTTTTCATTGTCATTTGTTTCTAGGTATTTTTTGATTTCCTCTTCGATTTCTTCAGTGTCCTCTTGGTTACTTAGTAGCATGTTGTTTAGCTTCCATGTGTTTGTATTTTTTACAGTTTTTTCCTGTAATTGATATCTAGTCTCATAGCATTGTGGTTGGAAAAGATGCTTGATAAGATTGCAATTTTCTTAAATTTAGCAAGGCTTGGTTTGTGACCCAAGATGTGATCTATCCTGGAGAACATTCCTTGTGCACTTGAGAAGAAAGAGTATTCTCTTGTTTCTGGATGGAATGTCCTACAAATATCAATTAAGTCCATCTGATCTAATGTGTCATTTAAAGCTTGTGTTTCCTTATTTGTTTTCTGTTTGGATGATCTGTCCAGTGGTGTAAGTGGGGTGTTTAAGTCCCCTACTATTATTGTGTTACTGTTGATTTCCCCTTTTATGGCTGTTAGCATTTGCCTTGTGTATTGAGGTGCTCCTATGTTGGGTGCATAAATAGTTACAATTGTTATATCTTCTTCTTGGATTGATCCCTTGATCACTATGTAGTGTCCTTCCTTGTCTCTTGCAACAGTCTTTATTTTAAAGTCTATTTCATCTGATATGGGTATTGCTACTCCAGCTTTCTTTTGATTTCCATTTGCATGGAATATCTTTTTCCATCCCCTCACTTTCAGTCTGTATGTGTCCCTAGATCTGAAGTGGGTCACTTGTAGACTGACTGTATCTTTTAATTCTCCAAATAGCTGCCTGTTCTAGGAAAGGCTGGGATGTTTCCTTTTAGCTTCTGTCTCTCTGATGAAAGTGAGACTGTAATAGATTACATCCACAGTTGTTGATCGTCTGCTCTATTCTCAGTGCCTGTAAATGCCACCTCATTCAATCCTCATAGCAACCACTTGTAAGAGGTCTTATTTTTATCCCCATTGTAAAGAAAATGAGAGAGGCTGGGTATTCTCATTCAGAATGCTGTAGAGGCAGGATCTGAACTTCAGCAGTCTGACACCGGAGACCATAATTGTTACCCATTTACAATTCTGTATCTCAGATTATATGGGGTTTGTAAGAGATAGCTTTAACTATATGAGAGTCTGGCAAAGTTCCAAAATAGCTAACTTAGGCATTTTCACAAAGGTTGTACAAGCTCAAAAACTCACAATAACCAATAACTTAAATCATCCATTTCTATATAAAGGGAGTTTGGCCTCCAACTCCTCCACCCATTTCCCGAAAAATGTATCTTAAGATTTTAATGTTCTTAATAAGCCATGGCCAGACTCTCAGCTCCTAATGCCAAATCCTTGAATCCTATGTTATATAGATCAGTTCTTTGGGAAAGAAAAGGAAAACAAAGAAAGATATTATATAAAAGTTTTAGCATCAGTACTACCACCTTACCTTGAGAGTTTGGGCAGAGATTGGAAAGCTAGCAAATTGGAAGTTTTGTAACTCCCAAATGACCGTAGCCCCTTATAGCAACACAGGCATCACATGGAAACCTGTTAGAAATGCAGAATCTCAGGCCCTAACCCAGACTCACTGAATCAGAATCTACATTTCAACAATACCAACCCCCAGGACACCCACCAGATGATTTGTAGCTGATTACAGCTTGAGAAGCATGGTTCTAACTCACTGATTCTCAAACTTCTGTATACACTGGATTCATCCATGAAGTTTGAAAACCTGGGTCCAATCCCCAGAGACTGTGATTTAATTGCATGGGGTGCAAGACAGGACATATATTTTTTTTAACGTTCTCCTTGTGATTCCAATGCGCAACTGACTCTGAGAACTGCTGCTTTCATCCCTCTGGGTGTATCTTTAAGCAGCAGTTCTTGTTATATTGACTGAATACTTTAGTCCCTCTGTAAATACTGAGTCCCCTGCCCAAGAGGAGTATAAGCGTTTGCCAACCAAACTGTAATAGAATTATTATTTTGCAAGGGTCATATTGAGAAACATGAGACTGCTAATGTGACACAAATTAACCAGAGCTTTCTTCAGTGAGTCATTTATCAGGAGCCACAGATGCTTCCCACACTGATGTCTTCTCAGTGTTGACTTTCAGACCAAAGTAAACTCTCCCTCTCACCTGCTTCACCACCTTAATGGAGAATTTGTCTAGTGTTGCTTGGACATGGAAAGTTACCACTTCATTGTTTGGTGCTCTATATTGATCTCTAACCCTATGCTTATAGCATTATCTATTTTTCTGCCCTTTTTATCTGCTAGGGCATGGATTGTCTCATTTATCTCTATAACCTCAGAACCCAGCATAGCCTCTGTTTAATAAATGTTGGTTAAATTTCAAACTCCATCCTTTCTTACATTGTAAAAAATTCCCATGCCTATTTTAGCATCATACACTACATATGTGATCAATTTGAATATACAAAAGATATACAAAAAGGGATGGAGAAGATGCAAACGCCCAATTCATTAAATGTTTGAGTATATAACTACTTGCAAAGCACCTGGCTGGTCGCTCTACACAGAATATCATGTCCTTTCATTAGCTTACAGTCTAGTGGAGAAAATGAACACATACTTTAAAAAATATTTATTATATAATATACACGATGATGAAGACTAAGTACAAGGGACCAAGTCAAATACTAAGTGAATTTCTTTGAAAAGTACATTAATTCAGGCTAGTAGCTGGCAATACCTTCCAAACTGTATTCCTGAAAGATAAGAGATACAGAAAATGCATAAGTTATTCTGGAAAACTAATATAATATGGAGTGATAGCATGATGGTATGGCAGTCACCTAAGAAGTGTAATTTTATTTTTTCTCATTATGGAGGTTTAGGCCCAGATCAGATATCCCAGCTCAGTGTGTTGTGAGAATACACTTTCCAACTCTCCCAGTTGGAAAAAGTTTTCCTTCTTGACTCTCCCTACTCATTGAGACTCACTGAGACTCTACAGTAGACATAATGGAAATGCCTTTCAGCACCAACTCTGCTATTCACTGCTTGGAACACACAATAAATAGAAAGAACAAGAATTGAAAGTCTTTCATTTCCCGCTTAGCTTTTTCTAAGTGCTGAACTGAATAGGTGTCAACTCTCTATTGTAGCCCCGGCAGTCCTGACTTTCAAAAGAACAATCAGAAGGAAACCCTTTCAGAAAATTGATCCGCCAAAGTTTGAAATGCTTAAAAATAAACTGTCAGGTCTGTCTGTTTCCCCCTACACAACCCGTCAACCTCACCTCTGGCTTCTTATTTTCCAAACAGTAACAGCCGGGCATTCTTTCAAAAGGCTCCTTCTGAAGTGCCTTCTTTGTCAGGAGTATTGTAAACCCTGACCAAATATTTTATAAATTGGAGGGAGACCTGAATGGGGATAAAAGCCAACTAGTGCTCGCTTCTGCTCTGACACTTCCACCTACAGAGCTCTGAAATTTGGGTTAAGAGTGTGCTCCTTCTAAATT
The DNA here is from genome assembly GCF_000442215.2 of Lipotes vexillifer. Lineage (NCBI taxonomy): Eukaryota > Metazoa > Chordata > Mammalia > Artiodactyla > Lipotidae > Lipotes > Lipotes vexillifer. The sequence goes on along the minus strand of NW_006779172.1, from coordinate 405,951 downwards.
CAGTGTGACAATTTTAATTCTCACTATTTAGAAACATATACATGTGTGTGTGTGTGTGTATGTGTAGATATATATGCACATTCCTTGTTCATCCAGCATCCTATCCTAGATTTGAGCTTCTTTTTTCGGGTCCCTAGTAGAAATAGGCTCAAATAGTTTCAAACAGTTTTTGGTTGTTATTGTTGTTGTTTTCCCTAGAACATGTCCTTCTCAAAGGATTTCTCTATTATAATAAAGCCCTATAAATGGGAGTGTGTAGTCACCCATAAGTGGGGGTTTGTGCTCAAGTAACTTACTGGACGCCATGTGTCAAATCTGACATGTCAATAGGGATTATGTCCCAAAGTCCATATTAATCTGCCCAGAGGGATGTACTGTGACTTTGCAGTATCATTCCTGATATTAGAGTCTTCATCAAAGCACTTACAGGTAAGAGTTGGAAATCAACGAAGTTATTACGTGTTTCAACTAAGAAATCTACTTCTGAAGGGATCCTTCACCTCTCTAGTAGAAATAAGACACACGAAAAAATTTAAGTGGTGATAATTACTAGCTTTACAGAATGTCAGTAATTTATAACCTAAGGTTAGCTGGTGGGTTGATATTTCTGCCTATTTGTTTTAAATATGTGGGCCCTTGCATAAAAGGTGGTAATTAGCCATCCTTTTTGTAATTTCAGATTGGGTAGGACGAGCAAGTCCAACTGAAGAAATCCAGATCACATGTATCATCTTTAATTGAAGAGTGGTCTTGCCTCTGGTCTGGGTTAGAGATGCCTCAATGACAGTCCTAATGTTCTGTTGGGATTAAAAGGCTGACTAGTGGCATCCCCAGCCTGTATTGTAGCACATTCTCTGTCCTCTTTGGATAACCCTCATTATTTCTGTACTCCCTTCACGGAATTGCATATTTCTTAAATGACAGATCATGACTCACTCAATCATCTCTATATCTACGACACTGACTAACCTTGAAGTTTTGCCTGTGACAGCTGCTTAGTAAATGTCAGTTAAATACATAAAAGCCAAGAATGCTATGGGTAAGAAAATCATCACTGCAATTTTCTCTGACATCACCTCTCGCCTTCCATGAACAGAGCTTCTATAGCCCTAAATCTTCTACCCAGTTTGTTGTGGTTATTGATATTTGATACTCCTTTTTCTGGTACAACCAGTGAATCACCAAATAACACTGATCCCACATTTCTTTCTTCCTTCCCACATTTCTTTACATGATTGCTCTAATCCTCTGGTGTTAGGGTCAGAGACTTAAATTCTACTTCTTGCTCTTGTATTTTAAAAAACTGCATTGCTGTGGGCCAATTATTTACTTTCCCCACTTCCTTCCCCTACAAAAATAAAGAGGTATGATCATTAAAAAACGGACATCACTGTGATTCTGCATGTGAGTTTACATCTGGCTTCTAGAATGTGCTAGTCCTCTAAAAAGGTTGTGATTTTTCAGTCTTTATCCAAAAAAAAGCTTCTGTTTGCTAAAGTTCTCAAAGCTCTGGCTCTACTGCTTCATGGGTCTGAAGATACTCCCTCTTACTACGATTTATATCTTTAAATTGTGAGTATACCTTACACTGCTTTTTATCTATAGAAATCCTTTAAAACTCAGATTATTGGTTCTCCATTTGTTTCCAACGGAGGTAATAACAACTGAGACTACTTTTATTCTAACATCTTTATTGGAGTATAATTGCTTTACAATGTTGTGTTAGTTTCTGCTGTATAACAAAGGGAATCAGCTATACATATACATATATCCCCATAACCCTTCCCTCTTGTGTCTCCCTCCCACCCTCCCTATCCCACCCCTCTAGGTGGTCACAAAGCACCAAGCTGATCTCCATGTGTTATGCAGCTGCTTCCCACTAGCTATCTATTTTACATTTGGTAGTGTCTGTATGTCAATGCTACTCTCTCACTTCATCCCAGCTTACCCTCACCCCTCCCTGTGTCCTCAAGCCCGTTCTCTACGTCTGCGTCTTTATTCCTGTCTTGCCCCTAGGTTCATCAGAACCTTTTATTTTTTTTAAGATTCCATATATATGTGTTAGCATACGATATTTGTTTTTCTCTTTCTGACTTACTTCACTCTGTATGACAGACTCTACGTCCATCCACCTCACTGCAAATAACTCAATTTCATTTCTTTTATGGCTGAGTAATATTCCATAGTATATATGTGCCACATCTTCTTTATCCATTCATCTGTTGATGGACACCTAGGTTGCTTCCATGTCCTGGCTATTGTAAATAGTGCTGCAATGAACGTTGTGGTACATGACTCTTTTTGAATTCTGGTTTTCTCCAAGAGCAAACCCTGTGTTCTCTCCATCCCTCCCTCCACTCCCCTAGAGCACAGGTTAAGACAGACCAGCTTCTGGCCACTGGATGGATTGATTCTCATCCATCTCTTTGAGGGTCTGGTTTTATGCAGATGTCTTGGGTTCATATTCCTAAAGTATGGGCCAAAGCCTAGTCTTTAGACCCCACACAACTATTTACACTCTATCTCTTTCTCCCTTCCATAGAGCAATCCAAGCATCTGCTCATATTGTCTACTCTCATATTTCATTGCCTCTTTTTATGTTGGTTTTTGAGAATTTTCTTTACGTACCTATGAGTTAAGATACACATTTAAACTGATAGCTCTGTTGTAAACATTTCTTATTATTATTTTAAGTTATGAGTTAATTTACATATTTGAACACAGGTTTCCAAGTTGCTGTAGGTGGAATCTTCCAATAGCTTCTTAAGTAGTGTGATGCTTTATTTTCCCTTATTGGAGGACATCTGACATACCATGGTCACTATAATGATCTGAAAATATCATCTTAATCTACTCTGTGACCTCCAGGATAAAAGCAAAACATCTAGGCCAGTCATGTAGGACTCCCTACAAATCTTGCCCTATCCTTCCCTGTCAAGCTTACCTTTTAAGTCCTCTCCACAGGACCGTGCCTTCCCACTGCCTAGCCGTTGTGGATGATCCTGGGCATATCCAAAGTTACCTACATGTTTCAATATCTAGTCATTCTTAATGTTACCAACTCATTTAACAACTTAAAAGCAAAAATACCACGAGGGCCAACAGTGTCAAGGGCAAGGTAGCTAGTTTGCAACTTCTAGTTTGTAGAGTCTTGTGCTTGCTTGGATCTCTTCTTCATGCCTCTGTTATGCCAGACTGTACACTTACCAAAACTACACATTCCTTAAAGGTCACTGTCTGACTTATATTTCTTGTGTTTTCCTATTCACAAAGATAGGCATGAACACAGATCTTCAGAAACTATCCACTGAATTGAAGTATTTTCTTACTGGTTTCTAGTATTCCCCAAGTCTGAATAAAGCAGGTAGGGTAGAGAGTCCCCTGAAGAGAGTTTGATGGCAATATAGAATAAAAATTGGGTCCTCTAATTCTTCAAGAGGAAAAATAATACACTTTTCTCAGGTAGACCACGCCCTTATTAGACAAGTCAAAGTAATAGCAGCTGTAAGCGAGGGGAAAGGGTACAAGAATGAATTAGACATTTTAAGTTTTAAGATGACTTATAGCCTTGAGTTTTATGACAAAGCTCTGATTCCCTCTTAATTAATTTTAAAAGGAATCTTGTTGGCCTGAAGACTACCCATTTTGTATTAAAAAATGCGGATGTATTTCCTATTTATTTATTTTCTTGTCCTTCTGCCTTCCAAAACCATCTATCAGTGACAGTCAAAGGAGAGTCTTCTGAGAACAAATGTTCTGGGAATCTTTATATAGACAGCTGATAGAGAAAAGAAAGTCCTTGTAGCCTTCTAGCTTTAAGGGTATGCCCTTTTCCTAAGCAATCTTCACCACACCATTTTTCCCACAAAAGTTAAAAAAAAAGTCTACAGTTCCATACGAGGTTACATTACATGGCATAATACCTACACTTTCCTACAGTAATTTCTCTTCTGTGTTCTACTAAGCAGAGGACACTCACACTTATCCAGAAGAAAAAGGAATGGGATTTGAGATCTTTGATAACTGAGTCGTCAGTGGGTTTTTATGTGTTAACTTGGATGAGGAAAGATCCAGGTCACACGAGGCTACAACCACTGGGATTTAAGCGTAACTGTTCAGCTTTAAGAAGCTGAACTCTAAGATGATTGAAATTAGGATGATTCCCTTCTCACCCTGGGCTATTCTCCTCTCCCTTCATGCTGGCACTTGACAATGACTGAGCACACACAGGTTCTTCATAAATCCTTCACACGTGCTTCAGGGTTGCAAAGCTCCACAAGTGTGAAAATTTGCCCCTGTAAATGCATACACACATTCAGCCAAAATATACACGACTACTTTCCAAACAATTAGGCTACAGTGAAATATACTTGATGATACATATCTTCGGGGAATCAAATTCTTTCTTTGTCACCTTAGGGATATAAATTCTCTTACTGCCACAGCATCACCAAATAAGGTCACTGGAAGAGAATCCATCAGATAGTTACTTAGATATGTTGTTTTCATGTTGGAGTATAGATAAACTAAAATTTTAAGGTATGATCACATGTGCAAACATGACACTCTGTGTGTGTGAATGCATGTGCCTGCGTGCATGTGTTGTAATGTATCTTTCAATCTATTTGGGAAGATCACTTTTATTTTTTCTTTTTCTATCCTTTCCCTTTCTCTCTATAAAAGTTAGCACATGGGCTTCCCTGGTGGCACAGTGGTTGAGAGTCCGCCTGCCGATGCAGGGGACACGGGTTCATGCCCCGGACCAGGAAGATCCCACATGCCGCGAAGCGGCTGGGCCCGTGAGCCATGGCCGCTGAGCCTGTGCGTCCAGAGCCTGTGCTCCGCAATGGGAGAGGGCACAACAGTGAGAGGCCCACGTAACGCAAAAAAAAAAAAACAAACAAAAAAAGCTAGCATATGGTGAGAATCTGAAAACTATCAAGTGTTCATCAATTCACTCTCTCTAACTTCATTTTTTGGTTTTACCTTTCCACACCTACATACCTTCCATGTACCCTTTTGGGCCATTCCCTGGACATTCTGTGTTTGATGATATTTTGTGCCATTTTATCTGCTTAGGGATGCTTTTTCCCTTCTTTCTACTTTTTAATTCCCTTCTAGCATCCAAGTTGCAGCTCAAATAGCACCTCCTCTCTGAAGCCTTCCATGGTTTCACAAGCTGAGAAAGGCAATCTCTCCTGTATTTTCACAGCACTCTATAGATATATGTATTATAATAATGATCTTATCATATTTTAATTATGTGTTTGTGTATCTGCTCCCCCTTCCCCCAATTAGGCCACCAGTTCTTTAAGTGCAGGGCTTGACATAATAGCATGCACTAGATAAATGCTTGTTAAAAGATGGTGGGAATAAAGAATTGAATGAATAAATTAAATTAATAAAGAAAAAGCCAACCATATTCCTCCACTATTTTCAAGCATTTCTTTGACATCTTATAAAAATGTGTGTTTTTATTGAATATACACTCATGTTTTCAAAAATCAAAAAAAAAATTCATATTCAAGACCTGGGGAATTAATAGAAGAAAATTAATAGCTGGAGGGGAAAGTGTGGGTTCAGGGAACACAGAGTTTGCAGTCCAGGCAAAACGTAAATATATCTTAGCCTATTCTTTCAGGAGTGAGTGCCATAGGATGACCCCCATTGCTGTGTTATAATCATCAGAGACACATATTAAGTATAATCAAGGATACACAGGAAAAACAATCATTCCCCTTGCAAGTGAAAGATGCTTCTTTTGTAAAGGGCAGTTTAGAATCTCTAAGTAGAGAGCCTTGGTCAACATAATTATGTCAAAATATTTCAAGGTTCATTCAGGTGCTTGCTGGCAGAAGCTTTGACAGCAAGAGAGCTTTGACAGTCATTAAAGAAATAGAGCCACTTGTCTTGTTCCATTTATCTGTACAGGCACTTTGGAAAATGGCATACTACCAACTGAAACCATGATTGCTCATAAGCCTGCCACGTTCCACATTAATAGTGCTCTTGAAATTGTCAACAGGTGAGAAACAGGATAGCAGACGTATGAGAAGGCAACAAGAAGGCAACATATACGAATTTCATCCATGCATATCTGCCTTCTTTCCTTCCTTCCTTCCTCTTTTTTTCCCTTCCTCCTTCTCTCCTTCCCTTTCTTTTGTTTTCTTCATTTCTATCTCTAAGCCCTTACAGAGTGTCTGTTCAGTAATCTAGTTTGTAATGATAAACAGTGTATTTGTGATATACTCCCTGTGATCACAGAGATCACATGGTGGTAGAGGAGATTACAATGCAGATAACATGAGTATGAGGGTCATGATGTTGATGATATTAATAATAACAATTACAATCTTACTTAATCTCTACCAGATATTACGCTAGTAACTTTAGATTTTTACCACCTTCTACCTGTATTACTATGGACAAGCTACTTAACATCTGGAAGCCAGTTTCCTCATCTGTAAAATGAGATCATTGTGATAGGACTGATTTCAGATGGTTCTGATAACACTCAGCACAATATCTTGTACATGGCAGGCACTCCATAGTTGTTAACTCTTATTATCATTGTCATTGGTCTCCCACTTTGCAGATGAGAAAACTGAGCCTTAAAGAACTTAAGTAATGTGCTCATGAAATCAACAGTTGCAATGCATATGTGCTGAAATGGAGAAATGAACCATAAAGATGAGGCTAAAGAAATGACAGATTTATAGCACCAATCACCAGAATAGCAGATATACAACCAGCATTGAATTACCTCCAAATAACTGAATTTAACTATCACACATACACCCAGAGAGAATATTATTAGCTCCATTTTAAAGATGGACGTATCAGGTTTAGAAAGACAGTGACTTGACCATCAGAGTTAGTAAGTAGCTGAGCTGCATTGTTTCGACTTACAAGCCCAAGCTCTTTCTGGCACCCCACGCAGCCTGCACCAGAAAATGGCAATAGTTTAAATTCACACCTAGCTTTGGCAGCACTTGAGTCTGTTACAGATAGATAGCACTGAAATAATGGATTTTGCACAGTCTTCCTTGTAAATTAGCTTCCAGCCTTACTATAGTGTTCCTAAAGTTGATTTTTTGCTAAATGTTGCTTTATTACAGCAACACTATGTGTGGATTTAGTCCTTTCTGAAATGTCTTTTCCCCAGAGGCATATCAGCCAACAGTAACAGTAGCTATATTCAGCTGAGAGCACCAGATAACTGATTTATTTTGTCACTGGCACCTTTATGAGCTTCATTTGCTGGAGATGAGCTGGAAAAAAAAAATCCTGCCTTTCATTTCTTTCTAAAATCATGGCACTGAAAGGCTAAAGTACCAAAAGTGATCTTGAAGCCAAATTCTGAGTAGAGAAACATAATTATTTTAATGAGTACCATTGCTCAGTGAATCTGCATGGTGTTCAAGGTTTATAAGCAGTGAACTGAGAGCATCTCCAGTTCTCCAAGTGAATACACAGAAGCTGAGAAGCTGCCCTGCCGTCATTTCACTACCACCTGATGTCTGGTCCCCAAATTTCTTTCTCCTGCCTTTGATGCTACCTAAATGGGTATTTCCAATATTGAAACCCCCATGACAGCTTTAAAAAAAGGATAAAGCTTATAATGGTCTGAAATCCTTGTTACCTCTGGTGTTCTAGCTGAGAATTGTAGCTGAATAAGAGTGAACTTATGCATACTATAGGACGTAGAGAGCTCTTTAGTAATGCTTCATTGAACTGAACTTTATAGATATGTTGGTTGCTCTCACTCAGATGCTGAAACGGGAGATAATGTGGTTCAAAACTTGCGTTCCCCCCTCCCCAGACTGTTGGTGGGAATATAAGTTGGTGCAGCCACTACGGAACACAGTATGGAGGTTCCTTAAAAAACTAAAAATAGAGCTGTCATATGATCCTGCAATCCCACTCCTGGGCACATATTCAGACAAAACTCTAATTCAAAAGGAGGCATGCACCCCTATGTTCATAGCAGCACAATTCACAATAGCCAACACATGGAAACAACCTAAATGTCCATTGACAGAGGAATGGATAAAGAAAATGTGGTATATCAGCAAACATTTATTGAGCATCTACTATGAGCCAGGTACTTTTCTAGTGACTGGAAGACAGAACTGAACAAAACAAACTGAGACCCCCTACTCCCATGGGGCTTTTTAATCAAGTGGGATGACTCAGACAATAAACAAGGAAATTAGGGAAATAAATAGTACGTCAGTGGTAGTAAGTGCTATTGATTAAATCAAAGCAGGGAGAGGGTGCACATATGTGTCTGGGAACACATATTTTTAAATGGGGTGGCCAGAGAGGGATTCATCAGAGAGTAGAAACCTCGAAGAAATGAGGGGGTCATGTAGCTCTTTGGGGACTACTATGTGTTGAACCTTTAAAAAAGCTGTGTTGGTGTACTCACACCCAGTACCTCAGAATGTTACCTTATTTGGAGACAGGGTCTTTACAGAGTTAATCAAGTTAAAATGAGGTCTTTAGTGTGGGCCCTAATCCAGTATGACTGGTGTCCTTATCAGAAGAGGAAACAGGGATAGATACATAGAGGGAAAACAATGGGAAGAGACACAGGAAGCAGACAGCTATCTTTAAGCCAAGTAGAGAGCCCTGGGAGAGATCGTTCCCTCAATCTTGCTGACACCTTGATTTCAGACTTTTGGCCCCCCAGACTATGCAGTCATTTCCATTCTGAGCCAGCCAGTTTGTGGTACTTTGTTACGGCATCCTTAGCAAACTAATACAGGGGCAAAGAGAACAGTAAATGGGAAGGCAATGGGAGGGAGTATTCCTGATGTGCCCAGTGGTGATCAAGGGGGCAGTGACTGGCCGAGGGGAGAGTGTCTAGAGCCACTTAGTCCTAGTGTTTCACGGTTAGCAAAGTACTTTCATGTTAGTTTTTCATTTGCATTTTCCCACAGCTCTATGTAATAGATGATATGAGTGTGAGTAAACTACACGTATGTGTGAGAGTGTGCGCCCCCTGATCCCCAAAGGAGCTGAACCTCAGAGACTTCAATGCCTTCTGCAAAGCCACAGAGCTGGCCATTGACAAAGGCTTCCTTAAGCTGACAATATCTGACTCTAAATCAAGCGTTCCTTCTATACATCATGTGGGTTGAGTGAATATCTATTTCTTAAGCCATATTTGTCCTGATCAAAGCAACTCTTCCCTTCCCTCATTATCGATTATTAGATAGAATATGTTGTTCACAATACAATCAGGGGAGGATATAGTTTGATCAACCCACTATGCCTGAAATAATATTTTAAGACTGCCCTGGCTATTCTACAACAACTACAATATCATCTTAATTGCATTTGAGACAACCATGAGTACAAACAGGATGAACCACCTTTCCTTTTCCCCTGTGGTGTGCACAGGTACAGAGAATAGGTCTTGTAATAAACTGGTTGGGTTATGTGTGGAAAAGGACAGCAATGCCATCTTATCTTGGAGTCCAACCACAGGACCTAAACAAATTTCTGTCCAGAGCTTATGGACAGATTGGTGTTCAGATGTGTGTATAAGAAAAATGAACCACATTTTGGAAACAGAATCAATCAACGATTAATCAGCCATGTTTAGGAAATAGAGTAGGGCATTCCCAGTTCTGGGAGAATTGGTACACGCTTATCAGCTTCTTCATATGATAGTCACCACTTTGTGACTAGTAGTGTATGAAACTCTGATGACTTCATGGAAATAGCATCAACGGGTAAAGTGAAAACCAGGGACTCAGTGAACTAAATATTGAGAGGAAAAAAGTAGAAATATATGGGGGGGGGGGAAGCAGTTAAACGCTGTTGAATCTATTACATCATATAATTGCAGGCCATAATTGCATTACGTAATACGTAGATGCTAATGATATTGTAGTGAATTATATCAGAGTATAAACTCATTATTGTTGAAATATGTATTATATGAAAATGTTAACTGACAAAATGAAAGACATGCTGTCGATTTTATAATAACAATGGAATGACCATGTTTTGAATCTAATTATCATCTTCTCATGTCTCCCCAAGACACCTAGAACTTTAATTGAATAATAATAATGACATGCCTATAAAGCTAATAAGTTACAGATATCAAGGGACCTGATGTGGAAATTAGGCAGCTAGAGGTCAACAAGCTTATTCACTCTAAATTAGTTAATATGCATTATTAAATAATATTAATTAGATAATTTAATAATGATACTGAAGCAGACTTTAACGCTTAGCCCAGTGCTTAGCCTTGATCCCATGTCTGCCTCTCCTTTAAAATCAGTCTTTTTCTCTCCTCTGATTTGCAGGCTTATCCAGATTTCACCTCCAATGCATTCCCTTTCAGAATGAGGAGACCAACTCTGATGTAACTAAAGTTTATTTATGTTTCCATACTTTACAGTCAGTCTCATAATGATCTTTCCTAAGAAAAGGAAACAAATGGTCTATGCATTACAAACACAACCAACAAAATGCTCTTTAATGTCCTGCCAGCCTCCAGACTAATTGACACTCTTACTTGCATAAGTGGAGAAGCAGGAAGTACAGAGAGACAGATGGGTGAATATCAATTGATGTTCATAAACCTGAACAATGCTGTTTGCATTCATCATTCCAGCTTCTCAAACAGCAAGTATTATTTACAGTATATCACAACCCAGCAGTGACACATAGAGTACCCTTTGGGCACAGGCTCACTGTCATTGCCCTTGATTTACCTGCATGGTAAGGCCCACCACGGTGTTATTCATATTACATAGCTTGCAGCTGAGGGAAACTTTAAATGTGGGGTGGAAAAGAAAATTTTTTTAAAAAGACCAAAAAGAGGCCTATCCTGCTCCCAGTTGTGGTTGAAGTTGGGAAAAAATCTGCTTCAGTTAATACTTATTTACAAAGAGGTATCACTTCCACATTGTAGAATGTTGACTTACAGAGTCTGTCAAGTATGTTTAACTCAAAGAAAGCAAGTAGAAATAAACTCTCATTGCTGTTGTGACTTTTCGAGCGGTCAGTCATCTGCCATATAGGGAGGACTAGAGAGATCTCAATATGCCTGCCTGGCCTGGCTTCCTTCTTCCCCAATCTAGCTTAGCCTTTGAAATCCTGTATTCATGTCACACCATGTTAAAACGTTAATAGGTCTGTCTTAGTCAGTTCAGGCTAATGTAATAAAAATCCATAGACTGCGTGGTTAAATAACAGAAATGTCTGTTCTGTAGGCTGGGATGTCCAAAATCAAGGGACCAGCTGATTTGCTTTCTGGTGAGGGCCCTCTTCTTAGTTTGCCAGAGGGATGCCTTCTTGCTATAACCTCATGTGGCTGAGAAAGAGATCATCTCATATTTTTAAGAATAAGGGTACTAATTCCATTCGTGAGGCCTCCACCCTCATGACCTAATTATCATCCAAAGCCCCCACCTTCAAATATCATCACATTGGGGATTAAGGCTTTAATATCAGAATTTTAGGGGGTCACAACTATTCATTTCAAAGCAAGATCCCTCTGAAAATCCAAATGTATTACTTGGTTCTAGAACTTGCATTATAAGATCTATGGTTGAATGGCTAAAATGGGAACTCAGGAGCCAAGAGATACACACACAAGTTATGGCTCTATCACAAACAGAATTTTGAATTTAAGCAGAACATTTCCCCTCCCTCCACTTCCTTTGCTCATCTATAAAATGAATAGCAAGGTTGAATGAAATAATCTCAAAGGTTTCTTCCTGTCCCAACACTCCAAGATTCTATGCACTGTTAAGTTAATTTTAAATCTTTAAGAGAATAGAAAGAGAAGTCACATTTAATTGCCATCTGCTATATGCCAGATATTCTCTTCAAGGAGTTTTAAATGAGTTAACTCATTTAGGTTAGTCCTTGCTTGGGACTCTCTTCCCCTACATATCACAAGGCTAAGTCGCATTCTGCCTTCCCATCTTTTCTCACATGTCAGTCTGTTGTTCCATACTCCATATTCCTGATCTGCCTCAATCTCATCAATTTCCTATAAGTCTGCTTGCATTATAAATTATCATTTGATTTACTTGTGTATTATTTTTACTGTTTATTATCTCTTTCCATCTGTTGGAAAGTAGGCTTCACAAACTGTAGGGCTCCTGTTTTAAAATTGAGGTCTAATTGACATAAAACATTATACTAGTTTCAGACGTACAACATAATGATATATTTGGGACTGATTTTATATATATATATATATATATATATATATATATATAACTGATCAAACTCCAGTGCTTAGAAGTGTGCCTGACTCAGAGAAGGAGCCTATGACGGTTAATTTTATGTATCAACTTGACTAGACCATAGTACCCATATATTCAGTGAAACATTGAATGTTGTGGAGATACTATTTAGATGAGATTAACATTTACATCAGTAGACTTTGAGTAAAGCAGATCACCTTCCACAATGTAGGTGAGTCTCATCCAATCAGCTGAAGGCCTGAAAAAAAAAAGATCTCACTGAGAAAGAGAGAATTCTATCAGCAGACTGCCTTCAATTGAGTTGCAACATCAACTCTTCCCTGGGCTTCCAGCCTGCTGGCCTACCCTGCAGATTTTGGACTTGCCAGCCTCTACAACTGCATGAACCATTCCTTAAAATAAATCCTTTTCAAGAGAATGAAAAGGCAAGTCAAAAACCAGGAGAAGATATTTTCAAAAGACATGTCTGATAAAGGACAGTTATCTAAAATATACAAAGAACTCTTAACTCAACAATTAGAAAATAAACAAACAAACAGTTAAAAAATAAGCAAAAGACCTGAACAGACACCTAACCAAAGAAGAAGATATACAGATGGCAATTAAGCATATGAAAAGATGCTCTACATCATGTTTCATCAGTGAAATGCAAACTGAAACAACAATGACATATCACTACACACCTACTAGAATGGCCAAAATCCAGAGCACTGACAACACTAAATGCTGGAGAGAATATGGAGCAGTAGGAACTCTCATCCATTGCTGGTGAGAAATGCAAAATAGTACAGCCACATTGGAAGACATTTTGGAAGTTTCTTACAAAATGAAATATACTTTTATCCTACGATCCAGCAATTGCACTCCTTGGTATTTATCCAAAAGTGTTGAAAACTATGTCCACGAAAAAACTTGTACATGGATGTTTACAGCAACTTATTCATAATTCCCAAACTTGGAAGCAACTAAGATGTCCTTCAGTAGGTGAATGGATATATAAACTGAGGTATATTCGGGCAATAGAATATTATTCAGTGCTAAAAAGAAATGAGCTATCAAGTCGTGAAAAGACCTGGAGGAAGCTTAAATGGATATTACTAAGTGAAAGAAGCCAATCTGAAAGTCTACATGATATATGATTCCAACTCTATGATATTCTGGAAAAGTCAAAATTATGGAGATGGTAAAAAGATCAGTTGTTGCCAGGGGATGGGGAGTGGAGGGATGAATAGGTGGAGCATAGAGAATTTTCAGGGCAGTGAAACTACTCTGTATGATACTATAATGGTAGACACATGTCACTATAATTTTGTGCAAACACATAGAATGTACAACACCAAGAGTGAACTCTAATGTAAACTATGAACTTTGGGTGATAATGAGTCAATGTAGGTTCATCAAATGTTATAAATGTATCACTCTGATGGGGGATGTTGATCAATGAGGAAGGTTATGCCTACAGGGGTACAGGGGTGTATGGGAACTCTACTTTTTGCTCAATTTTGCTGTGAACTAAAACTCCTCTAAAGAAATAGAGTCTATTAAAAATAATAAATAAATAAATAAAAATAAATAAATATTTTTCTATACAGACTACTGGTTCTGTTTCACTGGAGAATCCTAACAGAAAGCTCAAAATATATTTGTTGAATGGATGAATGTGTCCCCAAGCACTCTTTGAGGAAAATGAAACTGAGAAAAGTTAAGGGACTTGCTTAAGGACATACAGCCACCCAACAAAGATGGGATTTGATCCTAGTTGCTTCCAAAGCCTAAGCCCTGGCTCTCTCCTGATCATCTCTCTTGATCATCATCCAAAGTCTGATGGAAAGAGAGCCCAAGATAAACTTGTTGGAATCTTGAACTGTGGAAAAGATATGCTATTAAGGAGCCCTCCCAGTATGGGGAACTCTTCCAGAGCCTTCTCCATCATCAGGCCCATAAGGGCACCCGATGTCCAGTAGACACGAATGTTTCAGATGCTACTATATATGAGGCCAACTTCACAGACAGCTCCATAGCTTCCCTAGTCAGAAAGAGTAACATATCATAGAACATCCACCTTAGTAAAAGATGGCTATTTCCTTGTTTTAAACCAATAATCTTAAACAATGTGTTTTCTTATTATGAAAATGGGTCCAAACTTATACCGATTTTAATGTGAAAACAACAGTTTATGTAATATGTGTCCCTTATCATTCTAAAATATGTTAATCTCTTTTTTCACATCTCTAAGACTACATGTTTCATATAAGTCCTGATGTACCAGCCAACAAATCCTGAGAGCAATAATCACTTTAGTCTTGATAAATAAAAATAAAAAGAAATAAAATACGTCAGATTTTGATGATGAAGATTTTAATGCCTATATCTGCACATTAAAATGCTTAGAAGCAGTGAAAATATATGTATCAACAATTTTTTGGAGGAATACATTTAAAAGTCTTTATATTCAAATGCTATTGTATATAACCTCACATCCAGGAGAACTTTTAATATCTCTCTAGATTATTGAAATGACATGATTTTCAGTTAAAAAAGACTCTGACAGTATCTTTTTCTCTGTCATCACTATCATAGAAACTATATTGTTTATAAAACTGTTAGCAATCGTGATACTGTCTATACTGCCAGAGGGGATTCTGTGCCACACCAACTAAAAACAGATCTAGTCATTTATAAATAACATCTTACAGAATAGGGAGGACCTAAAAACTTCAAATGTAAAGGAACAACACATTTCAGGAACCTTTCAACTAACCCTTAAATATTTGGAGCTTTTTTTTTTTTTTTCTGAGAGTTGAATTATATTAAATTTTATTTTCAAATAATGTCAATATAAATAAGGATACAATGATAATAATTATACCTGTCAAACATCTCTCCCCTTGATCCTGTGATCCATACTAACAAATAATTTTTCTAAGTGTTTTAATTTTTGATTATTTTCTATAATATCTTGATTTAAAGTGATACCAGAAAAGAGTTATTGACTAAATGCTATCTACTATGAATTCTCTGATACTTATTTAGATCTGATTTTTTTTTTTTTTTTTTTTTTTTTGCGTTACGCGGGCCTCTCACTGTTGTGGCCTCTCCTGCTGTGGAGCACAGGCTCCGACGCACAGGCCCAGCGGCCATGGCCCACGGGTCCAGCTGCTCTGCGGCATGTGGGTTCTTCCCGGACCGGGGCACGAACCCGCGTCCCCTGCACCGGCAGGCGGACTCCCAACCACTGCGCCACCAGGGAAGCCCTAGATCTGATTTTTTAATTAAATACTTTCCTACATTGTTTTACATCATCAAACATTCTTCCCAGTATGAACTCTCTGGCATTTTCTAATGTGTATGTTTAGGACAAATGTCATTCATCACTTATTACATTTGTAGGGTCTCTCTCCACCATGCACTTTCTGATGTTGAGTGAGGTGACAGCTCACTTAAAGGCTTTGTCACATTACCTATATTTGTAAGGATTTTCTGCAGTATGAATTATCTTATGTCGAATAAGGTTTGAGTGGCAATCAAAAGCTTTGCCACATTCTTTACATTTGAAAGGTTTCTCTCCAATGTGAGATCTCTGATGCTGAGTAAAATATGAATGCCTGTTAAAGGCTTTGCCACATTCTGTACATTTTTATAGTTTCTTCTCAGTATGAATTATCTCATGACGGGTAAGATTCGAGTGGCAGTTAAAGGCTTTGCCACATTCTTTACATTTATAAGGTTTCTCTCCAGTATGAATTAGCTGAGCAAGATATGAACGTCTGTTAAAGGTTTTGCCACATTCCATACATTTGTAAGGCTTCTCTGCAGTATGAATTCTCTGATGTCGAGCAAGGCTTGAGTGTCGGTTAAAGGCTTTGCCACATTCTTCACATCTGTAATGCTTCCCTGCAGTATGGATTTCCCTATGTCTATTTAGATTTAATAATTGATTAAGGACTTTCCCACGTGTATTACACTTGTAACGTTCCTCCCTAGCATGAATACTCGGATGTTGAGTAACTCTGGACGACTGGTTAAAAACTTTACCACATTCACTAAATTTGTAATTATTTTCTCCAATATGGATATTCTTATATGTAATAAGATTTGAGCTTTGATAAAAGACATTTCTACATTCATTCCCTTTATAATGGTTCTCTGAAAATTGAGTTCTCTGATGTTTCATGAGACTTGAGTCTTGGTCAAAGTTAGTCCCAGATTCAATGTATGGATAGATTCTTGCTCCATTATAAATACTGTTGTAATTATTGAAGACAGAGCTCTCACTTAAGGCCTCACTCGTTTGATTACATGTGTAAGGTTGCTCCATATTATCTATACTGTAATACCCATTGAATGATGATGGTTGGATAAAGACTCCCCCATTATTATCAACATTACAGATATTGGAAGAGGGAGAAAATATTTGTTGGTTGAAAAATAATGAGCCCTTGCTAAAGGATCTCTCCAACTGGTCATAATGAGATTGTTTTCCTTCATTTTTATATCTCTGGCTTTCAGACATGTTTGAATGACTGTTTAATTCAAACCTATACTCATAATGGTTTGAATGATTATTTGTAGCATGTTTCATGTGGTTGTACTGTTTGCTACAATACAATCTTCTCCAACGGGCATATGCAAATTTCACTTTTAAATTTGCTATTCAATCAATAATGAGATACTATAATTCTCTGGTGATAATTTTTTTTTTTTTAAGTATAATGTGCAGTGAAATAGGAATCTACTACCCTGCTAAGGAGAGCATAATTTGATGCAACCTTACTGGAAACAATTTGATATTAGGTATCCAGTCCTAAAGTGAGTTCATACCATTTGAACTAATAAGTCTAATTCCAGAAGTATACACCATTTTTCAAAACATTAAAGGTATGGACAAAATATTTATTATCTCAGCCAACTAAAAGAAATTGCTGGGCCCTCTCTAGGCATCCTTTCAACAGGGCTGAAGAAAAGCTGCCTCTCTGGGGTGCCTATGAGGCAGCCTCCCCCGGCTAAAATTTTGCATTTATTATCTAGTGGTGCGCAGGAGCCAGCTCCAACCTGCTCAGGAAAGATGATGCTTATATTTTCAAAAATTCTGTGAGCCAGTTGTTTAAATAAGGTCTTTAATAGAAATAAAATTACATAAATGTCCAATTTAATAATCTATATTAAAATATTTAAAACTCATTGCTTGCTAATTATTTTACCACATTTTACTAACCTCTATACTCTTGAGGTTCTTCTTTATACCTGTTATGCCTGCATGGTGGAAGTACTATATAATGGTACGGTTCTGTACCTCCCAACTCCATGTTCAGTGATATCACATTGGTAGCTTGAAATTGGCCACGATGGGAGTACTTACTAGAAATCAGCAAACACTACAGATCAGGGTTTTATTTCTTGTTTGGCTGATTTTCTAAACAAGTGTTTCTCAACTTTTTGCTTTGTTATTGTTACCCCCGAGTAGTCCTTTTAGATATTTTTGGCCTAATTGTCCCCTCTCCATGAAATATTTAAAACGCAGATATATTACTGTTTGTATACTGTATGTATACCTATGCTTTATATATGAAAAAGTAACAGTTTGTGCTCCATCCAAAGAGTCACTTTTTGCCCCCAAGGGGCTATATTATCCTCTTTGAGAATGCATAGTTTAAACTTAAAAAGTGATGGAAAAAATGTTAATAATGCAGATTAAATGTACGTTTCATACCTATAGACATTACATTGCAGGTAGCAGAGCAAACTGAGAAATATTCTTCCAGTATTAACACTATTATATCCTCTTTGAGAATGCATAGTTTAAACTTAAAAAGTGATGGAAAAAATGTTAATAATGCAGATTAAATGTACGTTTCATACCTATAGACATTACATTGCAGGTAGCAGAGCAAACTGAGGAATATTCTTCCAGTATTTGAACACTATTATCCAGTTCAACAAAGAGGTTGCTTACTTAATTTACAAACTAGTGAAGTTTCAATATGTCTTTCCTGTTTCACTTTTGACTTACATGTTAATGTAAATGAAAATATCAATCAATATTCATATTGGAAACATATTCATTTGTCACTTGCAACCGTAGGTTGGCTATAGATGCAAGACTTCTGTAAAAATCAACAAATGCATTCTGTGAGAATAAATCAGCTGTATGGAATTTACAATAAAGAATATTTTATATTTTATTATCATTTTTAAATTGTTCGTTATATATCCTTTATATCAGTAAGGTCTATAAATATATATATATATGTACATATATATGTATGTATGTACACATATGCATATATTTTGTTCAAAGAGCTGGCTGTTAAACATTTACCAGCATATCGCTGTATATAATCTACATTTAAAATCAAAGTAGCATAAATATCTGCACCAAATTGGTGAAACTCCTTCCAGACATTTTCAGAAACAAAAATCTACAAACATGGTTGCAAAGGTTAACCCTGGGAGAGAGATTAAGAGAAACATTTTAACATCTCTTTTAGTCTTTTTCAAATTTTCTGAAAGGAATATTTCAGAAATATTTTTTATACAAAAATTTTCCATTTTCTATCCCCTCCCCAATCCCACACAAATGTCTAATGAATTTTACAACAGTGTAAATGTGTGACCTATGGACCCCTATGGAGAATGGAAGAGCCAATCTGGGGAGAGAATGCAAAATAGTGGAAAAGACGAGGGATAAAGAGGGTCTAATTAAAATGAGGGGAAAAAGAGAATAGAATAGGTAACTGAAGGCATCCCAAGGTTGTTTTAGGAGTAGGGATTGTACAATTCCAGAGGACGGTATCAGCACACAGCACAACCACCAAAAGGATCAAAGTTGCAAATAAAAATAAACAGGAAATAAAACAAGCAAAAAAAAAAACAACAAAAAAAAACAGCAGTAGAAGAACATACTCTACCTTTGTCCATCCCAAATCCATTAATTATTCACATTCAAATCTGGGAAGGTAGCTATCTCCTGTGAGGTGAGAGATGAATTGCCAGCTCGCCAGTGAGTAACACTGCCTTTGTACTGCTGTTTTAAACTTGTTAATCGGATTCTACATCAGCAGTGCTGGAAAAATGTATATTTGGAGTAAAGTCACTCTGAAATGTTCTTATTGATATTTGGGGGGAATACCTATCCCAATTCAAGCATGATATTCTTGGAATTCCTTTTCTGGACTCAAAGAATACCATCAGGAGGAATATCTATTCTTCCAATTAATGTGACAGTATGCTTTATGGACCAGTCTTACCAGCACTCAGATGCAGACATTTCTGAGGAAGAATCAAGGAGCTTTTAGCAGATCTCCTTATAACTTTAAAGTAGCAATGGGGCATCATCCTTTTCTATTGAAAATTGTGGAGAGCAATGGGTAATATTTCTTTGGGTTCTGACAATTAAGGGTAAACCCTCAGGAAAACAATACAATAATCAGGAATAAAATTTTAAAAATCTAGATCTTAAGATGCATTCATTTAAAATGTTCGTGGGGGAGTGTGAGGTACAAACTGTTGGGTATAAGATAGGCTCAAGGATGTATTGTACTACAGTTTGCAATAACTGTAAATGGAAAGTAACCTTTAAAAATTATATAAAAATTAAAAACTAAACAATAAAATAAGAGCCAGAAAACCCAAAATAAAATTTTTTTACAATTGTATAAGAATCAAGAAGTATAAAATTCTCACTTTGACCCAATCCAAAAATGAGGTTAATAAATTCTTCTTTCTCTCTCTAGCCCTCTCCACTCCATTTCCCAGCTAAAATTTTCATCTGTATCCCTGACTTATCATCTAGTTCTAATACTTCTTAAAAAAAAAACCCAACGAAACCAAGAATTAACAGTTAAAAGAGGCAAGTTCCAAGGTTGACATATTTTAGTCATAGCAAGAAATAATATTCTTTCACATAAGTAATATGCCATGTCTTTCTGACGCATATATCCTATAGGGGTCTCTAATCGGGACATTTAATTTATAGAAAACAGATGGCTGTAGCTTTCCTACCAGCTTCTGTTTGTTATGATCAATCTGAAGCCAGAGATATTTCCCTTAGCGAGCCTAAAAAACTAGAGAGAGGATGTAGAAAGAGAAAGACTTAGCTATAGGAATAAATCCTGAGACTTTATCATTCGCTGGTCTAAAAAGTCTGGTCTGTGGCCTCAGAAAGATTATCAGTTGTTTGCCCCAAATGACATAAATCAAGTGTGAAAGTGGGTTTTGTACATGTCTCAATAGACTCCACAGTCCAACTGATCCTCCCATTTCTGTGCCGGCTGCTGATTGTAAATCATCAGCTCTCCATGTAGATAGGCTTTGTGGATGAACTACCAGGCAGCTCTGGCTGTCTCTGGGGCTGTAACATTCTGCCATAAGGAGTTGGCAGTGTGACCACAGTCAAAGAAAAGTCAGGACAAAATGATTCACACAAAGGAGATAATATACACCTCCACGGTTCAAGTTGATGGCTAATTACAAGAGGTAAAAGATAAAAAATCAAAAATGTTATAATAATCCTAACAGTTGCAAGCATGTTTCACTTTCGTGAAACACTTCCATATAATAAGATGATGAATAAAGCTTCAGAGTCAAACAGATCAGGGTTAGAGCGCCTTTCTGCCACATCTTATTAGCCGTACGTATAATCTGAGGCATCACAAGTTACTAATTTCCCTGAATCTCAGTTTTCTCATCCATAAAATGAAACAAAACAAAATAAAAATTAAAAAAAAAAAAAAGAAGAACCATGTGCTAATCTGACAGTTAACTGATGTGATTAATGTAACACCATTAGCACATATTAAGATTGAAATAAAATCGTGGCTATTTTTAGTTCCAGCTCCATAACAAAAATTGTGCACTATTCTTATGTCATTTTTTTTACAGGAGAACCAACTGCAAGAGTAAGAGTTAGACTGAGGTTCAAGCAAAAGAACAATGCAGGAAAGTACAGTGGAAAGAACACAGGCTTTAGGAGCAGATCTGATTATCAACCCAGGCTCTACCACTTACTCAATTGTGAGCAGGTCAATTTGTCTCTTCGAATTCCTCTTGTGCAAACTGCCAATAAGGACAACAACCATGAAGGGTTATTAAGAAGGGTTTGGGGCTTCCCTGGTGGCGCAGTGGTTGAGAGTCCGCCTGCCGATGCAGGGGATGCGGGTTCGTGCCCCGGTCTGGGAGGATCCCACGTGCCGCGGAGCGGCTGGGCCCGTGAGCCATGGCCGCTGGGCCTGCGCGTCCGGAGCCTGTGCTCCGCAACGGGAGAGGCCACAACAGTGAGAGGCCCGCATACCGCAAAAAAAAAAAAAAAAAAAAAAAGAAGGGTTTGCACCATGTGTGCAAAGCACACAAACATAATATCTGGCACACAGGATTATTATGTGCAAAAAGTGTTATTGAACTGGAAAATTTATCCTTGAGGTTGAAAAACAAGGCAGTTCCTAACAGTAATAATAATTATACCAGCTTACATTATTATTACACTTCATCATTTCAAGAATCATCTGTCTCAAGCACTTTTTGAACTAGGCAGGACAGGAATTATACCCATTCTCAAGATGAGGAAAATGAAGCACTCTAACATTTTTGTAAAGCTGTGTGTGTGTGTGTGTGTGTGTGTGTGTGTGTGTGTGTGTATGTGTGTGACAGAGAGAGAGAGAGAGAGAGAGAGAGAGAGAGTGTCACATTAATGGATAATTATATTTTAATGAAGTTGGAAAATCTCCAACAGTGACTGATGTTATTTAAAATGAAGAATGCTGAGAAGTGAAAAATGTTTTGAATCCTATGAGCCTTCAGTGTCTCTGATTTTCCACTTCCACATATTTATGATTGAATCACTATCGCTTGATGAGTCATTTCATCCTGAGTGGCACTACTGAAGAGATTAATGAGTCAGGAGACCTGGTGAGTTAAATTAACGTTTTTAAAGTTAAAATTTATCCAGATTAATAATAATTAATCCCACAAAATATGCCAGGGCAACACCACCAAGATTAATCCTATCCCACCATAAAAATAATTCACTTTGTATACTCGAATTAGTCATGAAAAGGTCTGTCTCTGCACACCAACTACAGTACTTGTTTAGAACTGTAATTATTGCTCAGAAATACAAGTTTAAAGATTCAAACATAATGGAATGCTAGATAAAAAGCACACAACCTATTAGGAATCAGAATGAAAATGTATGTACTGAATGAATAAAAACTCATATTTGAGGCAATAACAAATTCTTAAAACATTCAAGCCTTTTAATTTACTGTTTTGGAGACTAGGTAATTGGGCAAATCCTATTTAAACTTTGTCCAATCATTGCAGGAGTAAGAATTTCAATGTGTACAGTAATTCTGGAAAGCATATTTCCTTCATTTAGACTTGGTCTTGCTTTATGACTATATCAGCATCATTGACCACATGCTGCTCTTAAAATATCCAAACCCAGTACTTTCAAGGTCTTTTTATTTCGAGGTGGAAAAGAATAAGCTCATTAAGAAAAACTTCCACTATCTCCCTAAGCATCTCTCTTTCTCAGTTCTCTCACTTTAATTAATTTTGTCATCACTATACCACCTCTGCCCCCAAATGTGTACTGTCTCCCCTTAGTTTTATAATCTTGACCAGTCATGTCCATTAAGGTAGACAGACATGGATTTTGAAATGTATTAAGGAGGGGGCAAAAAGAAATAAATATATAAAAATTATCAAAACATCTTGCGCTTATGCTTGGATTACCGACTTCAGAGTTTATGGCCGCCTCAACAGAGGAATTTTCTCTTGGACATCTTTACACCTTCTTATAGCAAAAACAAAACATGAGTCAGAACCCTACTTGCATCCATTTTATGGTCTTGTTTCCAAATCCCATAGCCTATCCCATAAGTTATATTTGGGGAATACTCTAGGTGACTAGTTCTGGGAATATTCTCGTCTTCTAGTTGTCAATCACGGTTTACCGACAGGAGACAATCCTAGCCTCAGAGCAATTTTATACTAAATGATGCTGTAAAGCAGATGAATACAAAGAGCAAATAGCAGACCCCAAGACAAGATTTACCTGTATGGCATAAGACATTGTTACTCTCATAACACCACAGCCAAGGAAAGAGTCCCCAAATCAATTAAATACTCATTGCTTTCTTAGAGAGGCATCATGCCAAGAATTAATTCGAGTAATTCATTAACCTAACTAGCCAGCAATGTGTGGGTGTGAGTGTGGGTATGTATGTGTGTCCAGAACAAAACTTTAACTTTCTTTCCCCAATTATTCTCATTTCATTTATATAATAGCTGGAGTAGAAATGCAGTAAGAAAACTTACTCATAGAAACTTAGATTTTATGTGAAAAGAATAAAGGAGAGAATAGGTAGAGGGGTTATTCTGAGAAAAGGGAAGGAGCTCGAGTCAGAAGACCCCTGTTTGAGCTCTGTTTCCACCATTTATTATGTGCGTGTTTGTATATGACACCATTTATTTTGAAAGCCCGAAGGTGATAGTTCTAGTCTGAATCAATGCCCATTAACCAGATTCTCTCTTTTAGAAGTGGTGAAGGAGTAAGGATTTTGAAGTCACAGATAATCTGCATTTAGAAACTACACATCCATGCACAACTCACTTAACCTTCTGAGCCTCAGTTACTTCACCTGCTAAGCAGGAAAATGCAACGTATCACTTCAGAGTGTTACTAAGAATGAGATGAGATTAGGCACATACAATTATTTTCAAGGAATGAAAGATCAATAAATATCCACTGCTTTTCCTTTTTCATTTCTCCGTGTAACACATTAGTATATTTCGATGTTCTTGTCTTTTTTTTTTTTTTTTTTTTTTTTTTTTT
>NW_006779172.1:377043-381809 GCF_000442215.2 Lipotes vexillifer | reverse complement strand
CTCACTGTTGTGGCCTCTCCCATTTGTGGAGCACAGGCTCCAGACGCGCAGGCTCAGCGGCCATGGCACACGGGCCCAGCCGCTCCGCGGCATGTGGGATCCTCCCGAAACGGGGCACGAACCCGCGTCTCCTGCATCGGCAGGCGGACTCTCAAGCACTGCGCCACCAGGGAAGCCCTTGTCTTCATTAAGAACTGTTATCACAAAAAAATGATATCAATTAAACTGGAAAAATGAGGAAAAGTGTCTGTGTTTCTTTTGTATTTCCCAGATGGTTGAACACAATGCTAAACACATACCAGATGCATTTAGGGGAAAGTGTACCTGTCTGGGGGACAAAAATCCGACTTTGTATTCAAGTCCTGCTACTACTGGCCTCAGTCACCTTTGACAAATTACTTACCTTCTCTGCACATGTGTGGAGTGAGGGGGTTAGCATGCGTGATCTCTAAGGCTTCTTCCAGCTATATTCTCTCATTATCTCATATCTATTTGCTCACTGACAGATTATCTTCATTCTTTGTTCTAAGGATTGATACTGTTGTTGCTTTTTAATGTACTGATAGACAACTAAAGAAGGAAGTTACATAAACATACCAACACGTGTTGATTACAAAAGCATCCACACACAAACAATTTAACTAAATATTGAACAAAACTGAGTAGGAGTTGTTTGGTGGCCATTAGTGGCGATTTTATTCATGTAATCTACAATGGAGCTGAAACTGACAAATAGTTGTAATCTGTTACTCCATAATGGAACACATGAAACAATTCTTTACAAGCCTGAGAAAGCGGACATATTTACAGCAGACATAGTTCTTAGATGTTGTCATAAAATTATATAATACGCTGAGAGGAAATATACACACAGGCCAGTCCAGAGAAGGTCTATAGTTGATTTATATGTCTTCTGCTAGCACTAGAGATATAGTGATTTCCAAACAGTAAAAATTTTAATCTAAAATGATAATAATATCAAATTTCAATAATAAAATCTCCAAGCAAAAGTGTACATGTTCCATAACAAATGGTAAAACTCCTAATTGGTAGGTTTATCTAATTATCAACTTGAAGCAAGTAGATTTCCAAAATGCTGACAAAATAAAATTTAATAATAATTATTTTTAGATTTGATTTTTTGAAGGACACTAATATCCCCAATTTAAAATGCAAGATCAATTAAAATAGACTGGAGACAAGAGGAATTTGATGCAAGGTTGATGAGGTAAATGACATTTTTCTAGACCTACTCTATGTGAATCATCATGCTGTGTAATTTTACATACTTCATATTAAATCATTACAAACTATGAAGAAGGTAATACTGTCTTTGTAGTATATATGAGGAAACAGACCCCCATAAATATCAAGTGACTTGCGCTGATCACAGATCCAGTGAAAGTGAGCTGGCATAGAAACTCATACTTATCTTGCTCTAGACCAGAGTTGGTGCAGAAACTCATACTTATCTTGCTCTAGACCACAGTTGGTGCTTCTTTTCTGTATTACATCTAACTACCTAGAAGTGCACCATTCAGACCTCGACACGAGAAAACTGCCTCCAGGTGTGGCACCTTCAGATCAGCTGCAGGGTTCACATTGACCTTGTCCTCCCAGGGCTGCTCCAAGCCAATGACTGAGCAAAGTGAGGCTATCAAAGGCAAACCCAACTTGCACCTTTTGAAATGGGCCATCTTTGCTCCAGGCCTCCCCATCTGTCTGGCTGAGACTTTCTTAGTGTGACATTCCATCTGAGGCTTGGTTCTTCATACTCCCTTCCCTTGCTCTTTTCTTGAATGTCAGACTCACCTTGTGGTCTTGAAGGCTCTTTCCACCCACTGTTTCTTCTCCCCTTTATCAGTCATAGGCATTTCTACCAATAAATATCTTGCATATCAAATTGGTACAGAGAGTGGTCTGAGAAAGCAGGGAGTATAATGAGATTTTCAGACCCTATCACTCCCAACACATCTGGCAGGAAGGGCTTCATATATTGTGGAATATGGGTCAAGGAGAGTCCCTGGCCCAAGTCTTGGACCCACTGCTGAAGACTGCAGTGGTGGTAACCTGCAAAACAGCCGGGTAGAGGGAGATGCTCTTGCCTGTGAGATTACTCAGGCACTGGAAAAGTGTGGGAGTAACAATACCTAAAACGATGGCAGAGTGGGCTGATTACTATTAAATTGTATTGACATCAGAGAGAGGAAGAATGAAAAACTGAGGGTGGTTAAGAAATAGTTAAAGGGCTAGATGTGAGGGTGAGAGGGCCTCTTTGGTAGCATAGAAAGAGGTCCTTATTTCTCGCAGTGGAATAGCAGGCACAGCTGAGAGCAAATACAAGCGTTCATAGCTGGAAGCACAGAGCTCCCAAGACAAATAAATGCTCAGACCCAGTAGATCTGTTATGCTGATTTGGGAAACTGAAATATGGAACAAGGACATCTGGAGAGGAATCTCTTAAGAAATTTGGCTTTGCAGAGTCCCTTGAACCATCTGAGTTTGAAGACATGGCCCACCCCCTCAATTAGGATGTACCCTTAATACTTCCCCTGTTCAGAAAGATGTTTCAGAGCCCTCTTCTTCTTAAGGCGATAAGTCCTGCTCTCAGGAATTGCTGCTGCTTCATCTCCCATTTGCCAGGCCAATAACTAGGGTTACATTTCAATGTAAATTGGCTGGGGATTTGCTGGGCCTGATGACCAAGGAAAGAGATTGCGCTCTAAAGAGGCTCCAGGAATTAGCTAACACACACCAGCAAGAGCCAGAGGAGAATACCTGGCATTGGACTTTGAGGGTTGGTTGATCAAATGAGGCCAGAAGGTATGACTGAATTTGTAGACTTGTCCTTA
This sequence comes from Lipotes vexillifer, assembly GCF_000442215.2. Taxonomy (NCBI): domain Eukaryota; kingdom Metazoa; phylum Chordata; class Mammalia; order Artiodactyla; family Lipotidae; genus Lipotes; species Lipotes vexillifer. The sequence continues at coordinate 378,957 of NW_006779172.1, read as the reverse complement.
GGACATAGGATTTAATGTTCTGGCAAGGACCATGGGTAATGAACAAATTCACTGGTAAGGTGGTCCTTAGAAGCCTGGAAAAAAGAAAACCAAACAAAAACGAATGGCCAATGCTCAGTGAAGTGTGTCTGTAAGACAGAAGAGGAATAAATGAAAAAGCCTGTTCTTGCAGGCATGCTGGAATGGGTGTATTAAGTGAGTCTATAATGCCCACCAGAGGATTCTCTTCTCCTATGGGAAGGCCTAAAGGACACATAATTCAGCCTGGCCGTTATGAATGCACTGGTGAGAGGGACACACAAATCATTGAGAAGTTCGATGTTGGCTCTTCTCCACAGGTCAAGGTTCATGGTAGAAGAGTGGACAGAGGGCTGGGTCTGTTAATAGCCAAGGGTGCAATGGGGGTTGCACCAAATGCCAAGTACATCAATCCAAATTATATGCTCTTAGATCTGGGAAATAACAACAGAATGATGCCGTGGCCCCATTTACTATCACTCCTGATGACCTACTGGGGACCTTTGTGCTTTGTCCTTCCCAGCCTCTCAGTGTTGGGCTCTTTTGGGTTAGAGTTATGGCCCCTAAAGGGGGAATGTTCTTTCCATGGGCCGAAGCGAGTGCCCATTAAACTACAAGCTTCTGCGAAGGCACTTGGATTTATTCTGTAGACAAGAAGACAAGTCACCACTTTGACTGGCAGGGGTAATTGGTCCTGGTTGGCAAGAGGAAGTAGGGCTGCTGACCTACAGTGCAAGCATGGAGGAGGAATATGTGTGGAACCCAAGTGGACCACTGGGTGCCTCTGGTTCTTGCCCAACGTTAATGATGAATGGACCCATGCAACAAGTAAAGCCTGAAACACGCGTACGTTCTAGGAGCTTAGAACACTCAGGGATAACACCATCAGATAAGCCACCAAGACCTGCTGAAGTGATAGGTGAGAATGAGGAAGGTTTCAAATGGACAGTGTAGGAGGGAAATAATAAATCATGGCTTCCCTGAGACTGTAACTGCAGTGAACTATAGTTGATTCCACTCTGTCCCTTCTTTAAAGTTTCTTTTCAGTAGGAGAAGCCCACAGCAACCACAGAAGAGTTGCTCCCCTAAAGTGGATGGAGAAGTGAGTAGACTATGGCTGCCTTGGGAGTGTGCCTTTCATGAAAAAACTGCTGTGAGTAATCAGCAGTGAGTTGACAGCCTCCAAGGCCACAATTTCCGGATCCACAGCAGATGTCAAGAGAAAAGTCACACTCTTCCAAGGCTGCTCTCACTCAATGACTGAGCCTGAAGAGGGCACTAGAGATGGGTCAGTCCTGCCCGGCATGATTCTCATTAGTGGGAAGTATTTCTTTGGGGGTTACCCAATGGCCTGGCTGAGATGTTCTCACAGGGCCATGGTAGTTGTGGCTCTTCCTACCCAAACCCCCTTCTTCTGCTCACTCCTTCCACAGATGCCAGATCCAATTTGTGGTACGAAGGTTCTCCTGCATCTTTCTGCAGCCTCTCCCCATTCTCCTTCAGAGGTGTTTTGCTCTGATAAATTCCTTATAAATCTGATTCTTTCTGACCTCCAATTCTTGGATTTCCCAAACAGATAAAAACTGCCTTAAGGAGCAAAACATTTCTCAAGTCCCATAAAAATCTGGTTTGTATAAAATGTTCTTGATCTTCAGTTAAACTTTTTGACCACAGAGGAAAAGGTAAAGACAATCTCTATGTATTGGAGTCTAGTTATTCAGAAAACCCTTACTATTTTAGACATACCCAATGAAACTTCAAATATATCCTCAAATTCATATCATAGAAACTTTCATAGAGTTTAGATTTATTCTACTAAAATTCATATTTCCATTAAAATTATCTGCTTCTTCTGTATATATTTCTCTTCATAAATTAGCTGTCTTTTCATCTTTC
>NW_006779172.1:367335-376950 GCF_000442215.2 Lipotes vexillifer | reverse complement strand
TTCCCTAAGGTTTTTTTCCTTTCAATTCTGACATATATTTCCCTCTAATTTTTTTGTTTTGTTGTTGTTGTTGTTGTTTTTGCCACTTCACTGGAAAAGCTGGGGAAGTGAAATTAAGCAGAACAAAGCCACATTTGAGGTCTGCATGCTGGATATTCAACTGGATTTGCTCATTATTTAATTATTTTGCACATCACCCTTATAGATCACTTAATTCATATTAGCTCTTCATCAAAACTGCAAGGACTTTTTAGGGTTGCTCTGAAAGAATCAAAACTTTTCAGTGTCCATACCTTAAATACTAAGTTTCTGCTGCATGTATCAGATTAAAACAGAAAGCAAATAAAATCTCTATAATGATGAGGTAGATGATGTCACATAATCTTTACATTTGGATAACAACAGAGGGCGATGCAAACTATAACAAATTATAGACTCATTACTAGAACTTAGATTTAGGACTACAATAGATTCTTTAACCTTCAACAAGTCCTATATTCAAATATGTTGATTATGGAGGTACGTTCTTTGTGCAATCATGGGACTTTCCAAGGAAAGTATGGGTCTACTTCTTGGTGTATCTTGTCTTCTTTCTTTCATTGCTAATGAACTCAAACAGCAGCATCAATTTGTTTTTTCCTAAGGAAGGTACAGGATAAGCTGGCATTATTGCCGAAAGCATTTTTATTATTTTTTTTAATTTATTTTACTGAAGTATGGTTGACTTACAATATTGTGTTATTTTTGGCTCTACAGCAAAGTGATTCCATTACATACACACACACACACACACACACACACAAACACACACATATATATATATATACACATATGTATATATATATTCCTTTTATATATATATATATATATATATATATATATTCTTCTTCATATTCTTTTTCACTGTGGCTTATCACAGGATATTGAATATCCCTGTGCTATACAGTAAGACCTTGCTGTTTTCCCATTCTATATGTAATAGTTGTATCTGAAAGCATTTTTAAATGTTGGAATTAAGCTTAGCCATAGTTTGCATAAAAGCCTCAGAAGCGTGGAACACCTCATGCAAAGGAACCTAATTTCTTTAAATAAAGAAGAAATCAGAATAGAAGCATAAATTACAATGTGTCAGGCAGTGCTGTATCTATAATTAGCCCAGGTATTAAATGTCTTTCTTAAGATAAAAATACACAGATTCTTAAGTCATTTAAACTAACCATCTGTTTGCTTAGTACTTATTATAGTTCTCCAGATTTTGTACAATTATTGGTGTTAGTATTATCTTTCAGAAGATTATATTACTTTTGACTACAAGGCGGAAAATATCTAATTTAAGAAGCATCTATCTAGTGTGTATTATGTGCAATAAATTGTCTGGTGGAACTTCCCTGGTGGTGCAGTGGTTAAGAATCTGCATGCCAATGCAGGGGACATGGGTTCAATCCCTGGTCCCGGAAGATACCAAATGCCACAGAGCAACTTAGCCCGTGCACCACAAATAATGAGCCTGCGTGCCACAACTACTGAAGCCCGTGTACCCTAGAGCCTGCGTGCTGCAACTACTGAGACCATGTGCCACAACTACTGAAGCCTGCCTGCCTAGAGCCCATGCTCCGCAACAAAAGAAGCCACCACAATAAGAAGCCTGCGCACCGCAACAAAGAGTAGCCTCCGCTCGCTGCAACTAGAGAAAGTCTGCGTGCAGCAGTGAAGACCCAACGCAGCCAAAATAAATAAATAAAATTAAAATAAAAAAATAAATTGTCTAGGAATAATATAATTAAAATGAGGTTAATTTTGTCCTAACTTTAAAGTCCTTAAAGATTTGCCCCTAGGATAGCAAAGATGTCAAAGCTTTAGAATGATGTAAAAATGGCCAACTGTCCTCGCTGGCTTTGTAAAGACCTGGAAATCTCTTTTTCTTGCTGTTGTTAATGATGTAAGAGAATTTCTAAATGGATTTGGGAAAAACGAGAGGCAAAGAAGTAGAGAAGAAAAGCAAGGCAGGCTTATTGAACGTCTATTATATACCAGGCATTGAATTATGTGTTTTCACAAATGTTATCTCCTTTAATCCTTCCATCAGCAGCTTGATGTAATTATAATTGCTCCATTTTATAGCCGTGGACACTTGGATTTAGCAAGGTTAAGTGATTTGGGCAAAGGGCTGATAAGTGGCCCAAATGGGATTCAGATGTTTCAGATATTGAAGTCTATTCTTTTTACATAAACCGAGATAAGCTACATGACTTCTTATAATGCTCTCCAGTCCCAGGATTCTATAATGAAGTTTGACATACAGCTACTGGTCTAGAAAAATGATGTACATCATTTAACAGCAGTAAGAACACTGGGTTAATGCTCTTTCTGGTGAGAGTCACTTAAGACATACGATTTGTCCTGTGCTCTAGCCCTACCAGGCTACTACTCTGCCGTGTGGTAGCCACCCTGAAATGTCATTTGAATGAATGAGTCCCAGAACTTCGATTCCTCTGTGCCTTTATTTATGCCAGTACCCCTTCTCTTATGTTTATTTTCTTGTGAAATCCCCCTTTACATTAAGGTTACAGATTCAAAGTCCAATTCAACCACTGTTTCTTCAAGGAAGACATTTGAAAGTCCCTACACAAAATAATCCACTTCTCCCCTTTGGTTTACTTCTGTGCAAGGCGATTCTTGATGATTTCCAATGATCCCTGCTTCCTGATACATTTGCTGCTGTGTAATCTCTTCCCTTTGCAAGTGTGCTGGACCCAGTGACTTGCTTCAAGTGAATGGAATACAGCAGAAGTGGTGGGATGTCATTTCTGAGATTAGGTTACAAAAATATTGTGCCTTCCATCTGCTAGCCAACTCTCACTCTTTCTGTCAGACCCCTAGCTCCCGGGGAAGCAAACTGCTATGTTATGAGTAGTCCTATGGAGAGAGCAACACAGGATGGAACTGACGTCTTCAATCATTGGCCCAAGAGGACCTGAGACCCTCAATTCTATGGCCCATAAGTCAAAAACACGTGAGTAAACGTTTTTTCTCCCCAGTTAAGCCCTGATACAACTACAGCTCCAGCCAATGCCTTGATATCAGGCTTGTGAGAGCCCTTGAGCCAGAGGAGGCAGCTAAGCCATGCCTGGATTCCTGATTCACAGAAATTATGAGATAATAAATGTTTGCATTTGTGAGCCACTAAATTTGGGGGTAACTTGTTCCATAAAAATAAATAACCAGTATAATCTTTAGTTTAGCACTTACCATAATCTGACTTGCCTGATACTATTGGAGTCTTTCTTAAGATTTAAAGGATTTGACTCACATGGGCAGAAATTTTTTCTGGCCCACACTAAATATCCAGTATCTAGCACACAGCAAGGAGTAAGTGATACCATCCCTACCCTAGAATCACATGCCTAGAATACTGAAACATAGGAAATGTTTACTGAGTAAAAATAAATCAGATTAGTCACAAGAGAGATTGTTCAATATGATAATATTATATACAATGTGTGTATATAAATGATAGATATTTATACTTATATACAATATACACATATATAATATGAACATATTGTATATATGAATATATGTACATAAATATACACATGAATATGTGTATACATACACTATAGATACATATATGCATACATACCCATACACATATAATAGTACTAGCAAAGCATATACCAAAATAGTACAATATCTGAATGGTGTCATTATACGTGTATTATTTTTTTCTTTGCATTTTTGTAGTTCTCAAATTTGGGGGTTGAATACATACCACTTTTAGGAAAAAATCAATACTTGCAAATTAAGACTAGATGAGACCAGCCTCAGCCTGGCAGCAAGGGCTAGAGTTCTGTGGATGGAAGACATTACCATGCCCAACTCAAAGCCTGTCTGACATGAAAGACTCTCACTGTGCTGGGTAGGTGGCCCAAGGACTGCCGGGCAGAGGGATGCAGATGTTGCTGCTTATCACACAGGACACCCTAACAACAGGCTGCTTGTACTTTTAGTCCATGTAATTTGGGTTTATGTGTCCCTCTACCTTGAAGGATTTTTTTTCCCCCATATCTCTATAACTGTAATGCTAGCAAAAATTAAGGAGTGAATAAACTCCCTAACATGTATGTCTGTTTTGGGGGAAATTCAACATTCATTCAGGATACAGAGGTGCCTCTAATTCAATCACAGTGGCTCAGTGTATGTTATGTATTTATTTTCTCCCCCACCTTATCTCTCTGGAATCTGATCCTTTTTCTTTATAACGTGTGCTCTAAAGACAATTTTCCTCTTATCTTCTAAGATCCCAAATATTTAAGTGGATTCCTTGAGGTATCAACAGCCATTGCAAATCCTGAATATTCTAGGAAAGGGTAGCACGCAATCAAATCTCTGATTTATTAAATAAAAGAAAAAAGGACGCAATAGATAAATAAGGAATAAATTCATAATTTTTTAGAAAGACAAGAAAGATCTTTTAATATGCTACCATACAGTGATGCCTTTTTCACTGATGGAAAACTATATATGTTGGAACTATTATTATAAATTCTGATGCCTAGTATGCAAATAGTTTCCTCGTTTGTGCCTAAAGAGCCTCGTGAATATATAACTAGATTAGAATAAAATTGCATTAATGGTAGTAATACAGGTCATTTAATTATGGCTTCTGTAAATAGCATATACAAGATCTGTTCGGGATTGTTAGGGCTGAACTTCCTTCCATGGACACATCCATTCATTTAATGGATATTCTGGGAATGACAATCATGTGCAGAGTACTACTCTAAAACCCTGGAGACCCCTCAGTGAACAAGATAAAACTCCTCCCAACATGGGGCTCACATTCTGATGAGAGAAGACAGACAGCAATCAAGTCAAAAATGTTACATGAGCTAGAAACAGATGTTTTGTAGAAACAAAATAGGGACTCAAGGTAAAAAGGATTCAACAATGGGCCGTACATTAGCTGCGTGAGTTGGAGAAGGTCTCTTTGCAAAGATGTGGAGCTGAGACCTGTTTGATGTGGAGGAACCAATGATGCCAAGATCTCAGACAAGGAATCCAAGGCAGACACACCAGCATGTGCAACAACCCTATTTAAGGAATGACTTTGGGGTATCTGAAGGGTTGAAAGAAGGCTCTTATATTTGAACTTAGTGGAGAGGTAACAAGTTGCAGACAATGAGGTCACGGTGGGGGTGTGTGTGTGGCACAACTATTTATATAGATGACTGTAGAGGCCATGATAAGATGCTTGGATGTTGTCTTAATAGCAGGAGGGATTCATCAGGGAGGGTATCAAAGAAAAGAATATCATAGTCTTACTTAGGCTTTAGGAAGATATCCCAGCTGTTATACAGAAAAAAGGACTACAGGAGGATGAGAATGGAGATAAGGCATCCAGTTAGGAAAGTGTTATGCTCTAATTACAAAATGTTTGTATTACATTGAATTACATATGCTTGAATTACGAGTAAAAACTAAAATGCATACTGATATTCATTGTCCGCAAATATTCACATGATATTTTTAGTTATATTTTCTTTGTTCGTATTTTGACTTTCACTGTTGACTAACAGTATTTACAGAGAATGTTCATATATCGTCATAGAACAGAATTCCCCAGGAGAGGAGTGTAAAAAATGAAGCACTTAATTCCCACCAATATATATCGGAACAAGCTGAGGACAGATAAGCCAGCTGACTTAGTCAGGGGCACTTTCTAGAACCAGTTACTATGAGCGACTGGGACTGGAACGCAGGGCTATCTGACTCCCAGCCTAACGATCCCTCCAAATACTGTCCTGTTTTATCTGTAATTAGAAATAGCTCAGAGGCTCTTTCTAAATAAAACAATATCTGATCCTAACCTTTCCACTATATTATGTTTCCATCTGTTCTTGACAATTATAGATCTTGAAATATTTCCTGTGGCTTAGAACATCTTCCCAGAATTCGGGTTTCAGGTTTCTTTGGCAACTTTTTCTCCTGATTAAGTGAGAGCTGGACAAATTCAGAAGCCCAATTTTAAGAATAAAAGGGCAGTCTCGTAGGTTTCCAAACCACTTGGCAAACAGAACCTTTGTCTTCAGCAGTGGTACATCTGTGCTCTTCGGAAAGATGAATTTTCCCTGGATACCACTAACTTCAAGAAAAAGTGGTGGTTCCTGAAATTCCACTCCCTGGAGCCCACCTCCCTTCTAAAGAAATATCACCATCCCATCTCCTTGATCCTCTTGTAATCTCCACCATTCCGCACCCCCTCTTAACAAAGGGCTTCCTACATTATAGGAAGTCGCTACCTGATTTAACACAAGGCAGGCACAAGCAACAGCAGTGAAGTTCCTATGGGAAATATAAATATTTTTCCAAAGGTCTTAATCGAGGTGTGCCAGAATTGATGCCTCCTCATACGGGTGCACATTCTCTGAGAGAAAGAGTAACAGCAGATGATACCTCAGCATGTCAGCAAGTATCACAGGCATCTAAGGAAGAATTTTGCTATTTCCCAGAAGGTGGAAAGGGCTCATACATGAGTATATGTGTTTAGAAATCCAAGAAGATGGCTGGACCAAAAATATCTATAGAAAAACAGTGGAATTCAATTACAGGCTGAAGTTTAGTGCTTAGTACAACATCTTTGGGGAACACTGGAAAGGGAAGAACAGACCCAGGTTATAACATGAGGGCCTATTTATCAGAATAGATGGTATAGACTTGGTTTGGGGAATGAGACAAAAGCCCGGCTATATAAATAGGGATGCTGAGCTAAAATGTTGACACTCAATCCCTTCCATACAGAGTCAGGATTGGTCCTAGAATTGGGACAAGAATGGTTGAGATGGGAATGATACAGTGTAGGAAAATCTGAGGGGTCTTCTCGTTAACATAAGAACTGATCAGCTTTCAAAAAGACACTCTAGTTGCAAATAATAGTTGCCGTTATCATAGCATTTTACATTCAACAAGTGAGGTGACTACTGAAAATGAAACGGTTATAAATCTTTTTGCAAATGGATAATAGCCCTCATTGCAGTCTATCCACATTCATTTGTTCTTCTACGAAAATATGTTCACTAAAATCCAGTCTGAAAATAGGGAATATTTATTAGATTTGAATTTATTTGTTAGATTAGTTAAGGTAAAATAATAGTCTCAAAGGTGACTATTCGAGCCTTAAGCCTTGGGACTGAGGATTCGGAAGACTAGCACTCCACTAATTTTTAGCTCTAAGCTGAGCAAGTCACTTAACTATATCCAGGTTTTATTTCTTCATCTTTAAGATGTTAAAGAGAATGATGAGATTTCCAGGGTTCTTCGTGCAGTGATATTTTATATAACTATGGACCTACAAAGACAAAATCCACAGGTGCTTTCTAGATCATGAGGATTTTCTTTAATGTTCTCTATCTTTTTAAAAATGCTTTAGCTTTATTTGTTCCACCATTATAGACCCTCTGACCATAGGATAGTAATTGCTATTCTCTGCACCTTCTAGAAATAGTCATGCCTCCATGACTTTGCATATGCTCTTCCCTTGGCCTAACAAGTCTGTCCTCACTCCATCAGTCTTAGAAAATACCTGTTTCTTCTTTCAGATTCAGCTCCAGCATTGACTCCACAGGAAAACCTTTTCAGACATTTGTTCCACTCAAGGTTGAGTTCAATGCCCCGCTTCTGATTTCCCCACAAATCCTAAACCATCCAGATTATAGTAAATTCAGTAAATAACCGCTTTGGTTGTCCATTTACCTAACACACTAGGAGACTTAGCCCAGGCCATGACATATGGAAGGTTTGCAATAAACGGTTTGACAGAGGACAAATTGCTACACACTAGTTATGTTACTGGGGCAAGAGAGACCCTCTTTAAGCTTCAGTTTGCTCTTTTGTATAATGGAACCATACAGTCATTGGGGTGTTGCAAGAATTAATTGTGACAATGGACATGTATGTAAACTATTTGGTACAAAATCAGTACATTATAAATGCTCAGTGAAGAGCGACTGCAGCTAATGGTTAGGTTTCCTAATGATCCTATCTGAATTTATGAGATTAGGCTACTGTGTTAATGTATCTCAGTAATTTACTAACACGGCAATGTGTACAGCCGAAAACATAGAGTAACTGAGTGTGAGAAACTACGTGTGCGATATAAAACATAAAATATCTTTTTTGCACTTGAACTATGTTGAAAAAAAATTACTCTCTCCAGTGAAGTAAGTATAGTTCAACTGATTCCACTGTATCTGTCTCAGATGACAATTCCCTCCATCTTTATCTATCCAGATAAAAGCTTTTTTATTTACTTTCAATATAGGGGATAACCTGAAAGCAGACCAAATCTCTCTCTGACTGCAGTTGTTGGGAATTATTGGCAAGCCAGAGTAATGAAGTCAGGGTTTAAAACAGTATGAAATGGACCCTAAAACCCTGACATAAAAAGCAGGCATAACAGTCACTCATGTGTCATCAGTTTATTTGATTATCATGTTGCTCAGAGAGACAATGTTTCTGGATCCATCTAGAGGTGATATCAGGAAGCAATCTGACCTGAGGGGAGGCAGCTGTCAGGCCCTCCTCTAAGTGTCAGAGCCAGGGACAAGCACACAAATGCAAACCCAAATGCCATATGAATGAATATCTGAAAATTATAAATCAAGCTAACCATCTGTGAAATAAAAAGTACTCAAGCCTCCTATCTTGACAAGTGCCCCTTCATACTAGTGTAGAAGGCCAGGTTCAAATTTAGGCTTCTTGGAAGTTTTGGAAATCAGGGCAGGAACCTGGGAAAAGGTGCAGGGAGTGTGGGGGGAGCTGGGTCCAGCTGCTGGCTTCACCCTCCCCTTTCTCTTCACCTTGATCTCCTTCTCAGGCCACCAGGAAATGTGTGCACAGATGTTCAGATGCCCAGCTCGCTTACTCAAGTGCTTTCCACATCTTCCTCCCCAGGCTCCTGCAAACAGCTGCTCTCGGCTACATTTACAGGCAGGTGCACATAGAGGGGTGAGGATGCCTGTGCTTGCCCCAGAAGGGTGCATGTCACCCTCAAAGTTCCTTGGTACCTGGAGCATTGGCTAGAAAGGAAGCATGATCTCTGTGTGGGCACATCCTATTGGCTGCAAGGCTTCTCATGCCACAGGCTGGGGCCTGGTCAAAGGAGGATCAGAGAGTCTCCCTTGCCCAAGGCTGAAGCCCCTGCTGTCCATATTTCAGGGTAATGCAGTTAGCGCTTTTCAGCACATGGCATGAAAGTAAGAAAGCAAACACAATACAGCTTAAGAAAATCTCAAGTTTCTAGCTCACCAGTGCATGTGTAAGTAAGAGAGAAAGAGAAAGAATATGAAATAAATATTTGTCATAAGACGACCACCTGTCCAGGTTTTCCTGGGACTGAGGTATTTCTTGGGAACTGAAAATTTGAGTGCTAAAATTAGTAAAGTCCCCGGCAAACTGGGATGCATCCATCATTTTACTTTTACAATTGCAGGGCTCCAAAATTATCTTACTAGAAAATATTTTAGGCTGCAGAAAGGGCATGTAACTAGATATAAAAATATTTAATTTCTGGGCTTCCCTGGTGGCGCAGTGGTAGAGAGTCCGCCTGCCGATGCA
>NW_006779172.1:345793-366597 GCF_000442215.2 Lipotes vexillifer | reverse complement strand
ATAGGCCCGCGTACTGGAAAAAAAAAAAAAAAAATTAATTTCTAGTCTGAAGTTTACGACTAATTAGCTGTGTGAATTTAAGCCTCTCAACCTGGGTTTCATCTATAAAATACAGAATTTGGTTCCCTGCAAGATTTAAGGTTGAATACTACATAAATGTGTTGACAGGACAGTCCTTATTTGGAAGCCAGAATTTTTTACCATCAGTGGCACACAATAGCAATCATAAGGATGACACATTTCTAGGAATAAGAAAATATTTGTAAGCTATACCACTCTCACAAGCCCTACATGGAAAAACCTTCACACAGCAGTGGGTTGGATAATGTAGATGGACACATTGCAAATGTGGCTGTGATCGAATAGAATTATATCACATACAAAATAGCTAACACGGAAGACAAATCACAGCTTCCCTGGCCACATTCTCATTTTCTTTTATTCTCTTCCAGTTTATTTTCCTGCTTCTGATGGGTAAAGCAAATGACCACAGAAATCTGAACCTAGGAATGTGTCTGTTGTTTTAATTTCGTAAAGGAAAAGTGTAAGTCAAAAGTGTAAGTCAAAAGTGTAAGTCTATTAAAGCCAAAGGTCTTTAATAGAAGGATGAAGGAGAATAAAACGCCTGTATGGATTACCAACTGCTCTCCTGGACTGACTCATTAACTGGTAAAGCTTTGATGTTGAGGACAGCAGGTTTCAACACCTTACATTTTATTTCCAAATCATGGAACCAAGCTGACAGATGTGTCCAACATTCAAAGTTTGGAATCAGGATGTTCAGTCATTGTCTTACTCTTATGACTGAAATGTGTGCTCCTAGACCAGTTCTTTGTTCTAATTTTTGGTCTGGACCCTTAGCCTTGAGTATTGCACTTTCTTTGGTATGAAGTCTGTATCCCTTAATGACTACACAGGCTTCAAGGGAGCTTAGGGATACTAACTAATTGATCCCAGGAAGGGGTATCATACATCTCACCCGCATCCTCTGAATCTGCCAAAGGGAGCTTTTATGAGAGCTCAACTTTCTGAAGAAGAAAGGTGCAAGGAATTTTAAAGTATAATAATTCTACACCACCACCCAGTCCTTAACCTGACTTACTCCTTCCCCTACTTTGGTAGAATTCTTGTTCCCTTTTTTGGTCTTCTTAATGCACTTAGCATATAACCTTAATCAGGAAAATAATCACATTGTGTTATAATTATTTGTTCCTCTGTTAAACTCCTTTGTGAGAAGGAGACAAGATTTCCTAGAGTGGAAGTCATGCCTTTGTGGGTTTCACACCTAGTTCTAGTTCTGTATTTGATATCTGGTAAGTGCTCATTAAATGTTTTAGAAATCAATAAATGAGTGAACAAGTAAATAACTATAATTGAGTCTTTGAGGCTATCATCATGGTGCATTAACTCTGTTTTTAGAGGTTGGGGATTTCCCCACAAATGACCTTTAATGCCAGATTAAATTCTGTCATGTAAACGTGAGTGGATTTAGTTTTTTTATCCTTAAAATGGTAAGATATTACAGAAAATCAGAGACAGATGAACACTGAGTGAGTCTGTATCACACTGTGGCCTAGAGTATGCACTTCTGACACTAAGACAGAGGGGTATTAAGAGTTTTAGAATAAGGGCACTCCAAAGCTAACATTTGCAAACTAAAGCTAAGAAAGCCAACTCCTACCTGAACTAAAGGAAAAGAAAGGGTATGGAAACCCATGCTCACTAGTCACTGCCCTACAAGAACCTCTGTACTACCCCATAAAGTCACAGTGCAGATGGAGGGGAAGTGCTCTATTCTCAGACTGCTCATATAGGTCACACTATAAACAGAGAGTTTGGAAAGGGAAACGGCCACTATTAGTAATTATGTCAATATAACAGGGATAAACCAGGATTTTCCCAGGCAAACCTGAACACACAGTTACCCTGTAATATTCTACAGCTCTTCATTTTATACCAGTAGTTTGGTACCGGTACAGGGTGAGGAGAGTGGAAGAAGAGAGGTAATTTTGCCCCTTAGGTGACATCTGACTAGGTTTAGAGACAGTTTTGGTTGTTGTAGCTGGGGAGTTATTTGATTTGTATTGATATCAAATAAGTAAAGACCAGAGATGTTGCTAATCATCCTACAATGGACAGCACAGCTTCTCCGAAAGAAAAAAAAAAAAAAAAAAAAAAAAAGAACTTATAAGGCTCGAAATGGTAGTAGCACTACTTTTGAGAGACCCTGTTCTACATCTTCTAAAGCGCTCCAAAATGTTTAAACTGCAAAATCATTTATTTCCTTCCTTCCTAGTTAAGGATTTGGCTTTCTGTAATTTGTATCTCTCAACCCATCTCTCTGTCCCATGTCTGAACTTGCTTCCCAAATGTGGCTACAGGTAATATGGTAAGCAGGTAAGATCTAAAACAGTAGGAAAACTTTACATACATGTGGCAGAGTATTTTTGATCAGGAAATATACCTAAGCAATGGGAAGTCTTTTAAAATGTCAGTTGTATTCTAGAATTCTACATCTCCTTACTTTTATTAAACCCAATTTCAGGTATTTATTGCCCAAATATTGAAGATACTTTCATAAGGAATAATATTACAATAATAATTTTTTAGTCCTAAGATGACTTACTTCTCATTTTTCTACCCAAATACCATACACGCGCATGTGCGTGCGCTCACACACACACAAACACACACATCAATCTCTCCCCACTCTCTCTTTCTCACTCATATACACACACAAACACACACACACAAATACACATCAAAAGAATGAAAAAGATTAGAAATAAAATCCCATTTGTGGTGGAGAGATTAAGACACACCCCCACTGAAAAGACTTTCAACTCATACTTTTAAAGTGACTTTGAGAGATGGGAACAATTTTAATAGTATGCATGGCAGCACAGATCCACACTTTCTATAGATATTTTACAAATATTACAAACTAATCAATAAACTCTACAAAGTGCAATTTTAATTAGAGATGTTTTAATTAGAGACGTTTGTTCTGTTCATTGTGAATAACCGGCACCTGGAAGAAAACCATGATCATGGTTGGCACATGGCATGTATTTGTTAGTGTTGTTTTTCTTGTTTACTGCAGACCTATCGGACAAAAAAAGTTCCTTATCATAGAAATACCTGAAATAAATATGATAGTTTTGAAGTCAATGATTTGGTTAGACTAGAATGGATTAGATAATAGAAATACAGTAAATATTCTAGGCAAGCATTAAAGTTAGGGTTATGGAAATGTATAGAACTTAAATAACAACAACCTATAGTGGTCTTTCTATATTTCTTCTCTTTTAACAGTTTTGATAAGATATCATAATATACAATAACATTCACCCATTGTAAGTGTAAAAATCTTATGATTTTTAGTAAATGTCTAGAGTTGTGCAATTATCACCATAATTCAATTTTAGAACATTTCCACCACTCCAAAATGTTGTCTGGTGCCTATTTCCAGTTAATCCCTGCTCACTCCTGTCAGCCACTGTCTATATGTATTATGTGTTTGGACAAGCTGACTCTCCAAGCCAACAAGGAGTGACCCTCCAAAGGAAAGAGTTCCCCCAAAGAATACAGTGTATATCACTGCCTTCTGTTCCTTTCTGCCCCAAGTTTATGTCAATCACAGTAACTCACCTGAGATTGGCCAAAATAGGGTTGAGGAGAGGATGTAGAGATACTTGAAACCATGCCTGAGACTAAGGGAAAAGAAAGTGACAGGGCTGCTTTGCTCAAATGTGGTTTTCAGACAAATGCTATCGTGGATAAGTGTTTTACTATTTAGGAGAAATTGTTTTGAATGTAGTTATATACAAACGTTTCCATAGTGATAGTCTTTGAATGAGTTCAGCATTTCCTTGATGCAAATTGGTACATCTTAACTTCAGTACTACTTAGAATCTAGACTTTAGTCTAAGATGCAGGGGTTGGGGTGGAACCAAGAGAATAGACAGTAAACTGCCAGAAGATAGTGATGCTCTAAGTTCTTGTTAAATGTTTGTTGAGTGAATGAGAGGGAACTGGAGAGAGAGAGAGAGAGAAATGAGATTGAGATTGTGTGTGTGTGTGTGTGTGTGTGTGTGTGTGTGTGTGTGTGTGTGTGTGTGTAGATAAAAGACTATGAGAAAAAATGTGGTACTGGCTTAAGGGAAATGAACCCTAAGATTGAGAGTGCACAGAACATAACAATACTTGAGGAATTGATAATAAAGCATTCTTGACATTAACCAATTTCTAAGACTTTTCAATTTTACTGTCTAAATATTATTTTATCTATCAATTTTCCTCCATCTCCACTTCTAGCTTCATCCAGGGAACCCAGGGAACCGATATGCCTAGTCAGGATTATTGTCACAGGCTCCTAAAATCCAGTTGACTGAACTCTAGGACAGCTCCTGGTCCATCAGCTCTTTGCATAGAAAATGAGTAATAATGAGTAATATTTTTATGACTCCTACTTGACAATGTCACTCTTTTCGAAGCAAGTCACTGTCTTCTGCTATCATCTCATTTCCTTAAGTGTGTTGATCTGGTCCCTAATGATGATTGTATCTTCATCCCTTGCAACTCTCCATCCTTATCTAATTCCTCTGTATTGACGTATTTTATTTTCTGACATATGAGTCGCAATTTGCTCTCCATATTTTATAATTTCTGAAAATCAGAGTTTTTACCATTGACTCTATAGTATTCCCCCCACCCAATCTGATATTGAATGGATGATGTACTGATAGTGTTTTAAAATTAAGCAAATATAATACTTTCAATCTTCAAAATGTACCATGCTTTTTCCTATTCCCATTCTTTTCCAGCTGCTGTTCTCACTGCCTAAATACTTCCTGTAGCCCATTTCCACTGTTAACTCCTTTTCATTTTCCAGGATTCAGTCTAATTGTTTATTCCTTAAAGAGGTCTTTCTTGTTTTGTTTTGTTTTGTTTTGTTTTTTGCAGTACGCGGGCCTCTCACTGTTGTGGCCTCTCCCCTTGCAGAGCACAGGCTCTGGACGCGCAGGCCCAGCGGCCATGGCTCACGGGCCCAGCCGCTCTGCGGCATGTGGGATCCTCCCGGACCGGGACACGAACCCGAGTCCCCTGCATCGGCAGGCAGACTGTCAACCACTGCGCCACCAGGGAAGCCCCTCAAGAGGTCTTTCTTGATGTGATCAAAGAGTGGGTGAGCAGACTTCGCACGTTTTATTCTGTTCACTTTTATCTATCCAGCTTCATTCCCATACTGACTCAACAACTGACCAAAATGCATAATTGAACAAAACTAAGAATAATTCAGTTAAGCACAGTCCAGTTTACTAACTTGCAGAATTGTGAGCTAAATAAACGCTTATTATTTTAAGCCAGTTGGTTTGGTGCAATTTACTGGGCCACAGAAGCTAACTGCTATAGCTCAAAGGTGAGAGGCACTACGTTATCTTGTAAGATTTCTTGTTCTGGGTGCTGGATTCAGTTGAACCCAGTATCAACTGAAGTTTAATATCTTCCCTCAAATAAAACACTGTGGCAGAAACTATTAGAACAGAGAATATACATATACATATATATATATATATATATATATTATATATATATACATATATAAAATCCCATTATGCATATATGTGTATATATATAGATAGATAGATATAAACTTATATATAACCTTTAATAGTTGTAAAAGGGTAAAATTCCATGTTTCAATCAAGGGATATTTACTACTTTTAATATCTTAATGAAACATAATTATAAGCCCAATAAAACTACACTTTATTATCAAGATCACAGAATGAATAAGTGAAAGCACTAAAACTAAAATAAGACTAAGAATAGTTCTCTTTGCACAATACCATGTGATTGGTCACTCATGTCATCTTCTTAATTAATAGTACCATTGAAAACATGGAGCTTCCTCAGAAGCCTATTAGTTCCAAGCAAGGATACCCTCTCCTACAATGGACAACTCAAGAAAGGTCTCTTCTGAGAGAAAGACAAATACTGCATGCTGTCACTTACAGGTGAAATCTTAAAAGCCACACTCATAGAAACAGAGAGTAGAATGGTGATTGCCAGGGGCTAGGTTGCAAACTTCCAGTTATAAGACAGGTTCTGGGGATTGAATGCATAGGTTGGTGATTATAATTAATGACACTGAAAGTTGCTAAGAGAGATCTTACATATAAGATCTTACTCATCATATATAAGAAATGTTAATTATGTGATGTGATGGAGTTGTTACCTAATGCTATGGTAGCAACCATTCTGCAATATACATGTATCAGATCACCTTAAACTTACACAGTATTATATGGCAGTTATTCCTCAGCAAAACTGGGAGAAAAAAATAAAGGTCTGCTAAGGGTCAGCTCTTCTAAGGAGAAAAATATACTATTTTCTGGTTTTACAGTTATGAGCATATAGGTGAATAGAAACTGTGTGCTCAATTTGATATTCTGACCTAAGTCGATCTTTTTTTTTCCCTAAGGAAAATATGAAATATGAATCATGTAAATGTTGAGATCATCTTGATTATCTAAATAATAATTATCTAAGTGTTCTTGGGGTCATGGCCAAACCTCAGAACAGCAGATTACAAAGCTGAAGTAGAAATTTAGCAACATATCTGGGCTTGGAATAATCTCTTCTTGATTCATGGATGAAACTACTACAAGTTTCCTTTTTTTAATTAAGCAAGAAAACTCTAAAAGTAACCTAAATTTTGTACGACCACTTTCCCATGCTACTGTCCCGTTTTTCTGAAAGACCAAGAAGGGGTAGAGGGCAAAAGAAACCATGTAAAACTTTTACAACCCTCTGAATTTTACCAGCTGTCCTCTGAGAATGAAATCTACACCTTCTTCTCTTGAATGTATGTCTGAAGTTTCCCATTCTCAAAATAAATCAGCCATAATCTTTGTCATCCCCATTTTGTAAGTATCCAAAACCAAAAATAAATAAATAAATACCCCCACCTTCCTCATAGAATAACTTGGTGGCATGTTTCATTTTTACAATGAAATGCAGATGTAGATTCCCCATTAAAAGGCAAATCCTCAATTTTCAAATCTTGAATAGCTCAGTACTTCAAAGAGAATTGCTGCTGATGAAATGTATGGCCTTGATGAGAGTCCAATTCAAAAATCTTAACTTGGATAAACAGGATTTTCATTTGAGGAATTGGATAGATGGGCATTCACTTTAAACCCTTGCCCCTCAGTATTTTGTTCTGAAGTAAACAAGTTCTGAGAGCTACTTTGGACTGGGTAATACTCTGCTTCTTTTTGTTAAATGAACTATTTCAGACGTATTATTGCCAGTTAAATATGAGCTTGTACTCCCAGATATGGAGCCAGTCAATAATTGTGCAAGCAAGCAATATTGGTATTTTTCTAAACTGTTTATCTCCTTCATGCATCAAGCCTGGTCTTTTTGTTTTCATTCCTTTGAATCCTTTCCCTTTTCTTCTTTCTAAAACCATTATCTTTGTGGCATAGCAAATGGGCTTTAGTAAGTCTAAACTGGCTAATTACACTAGCAGAAAATTGCCCCATCAAATGTCAATGTGTTCAACTATGGAAACTTCAGCGAAAACTATAACTCAGTGCAAATTCTGCAGCATATTATTTTCTATAAAATTGGAGTGTTCTGTTGTAAAGTTAATGATTAAATCACCTTTGGCGCATTGGACAATACTGTTTCATTAGAAATGCTTCGAATAATATTGGTGATTTTTTAAAAATGGACTTGTCTTCAAACACTAGCCATCAGCTGAGCTGACTCTATTTTAAACCTAGCTTATGTTCTTAGCAGTGTTGGAGCTTATTCTTTTATTTGTGTTTGTTTTGTTCTGTTATGTTTTTGTTTAACAGTAATTTTTTTTTACATCTTTATTGGAGTATAATTGCTTTACAATGGTGTGTTAGTTTCTGCTTTATAACAAAGTGAATCAGTTATACATATACATATGTCCCCATATCTCTTCCCTCTTGCATCTCCCTCTCTCCCACCCTCCCTATCCCACCCCTCTAGGTGGTCACAAAGCACCAAGCTGATCTCCCTGTGCTATGCAGCTGCTTCCCACTAGCTATTTATTTTACGTTTGGTAGTGTATATATGTCCATGCCACTCTCTTACTTTGTCACAGCTTACCCTTCCCCCTCCCCATATCCTCAAGTCCATTCTCTAGTAGGTCTGTGTCTTTATTCCTGTCTTACCCCTAGGTTCTTCATGACATTTTTTCCCCCTTAAATTCCATATATATGTGTTAGCATCCAGTATTTGTCTTTCTCTTTCTGACTTACTTCACTCTGTATGACAGATTCTAGGTCCATCCACCTCATTACAAATACCTCAATTTCGTTTCTTTTTATGGCTGAGTAATATTCCATTGTATATATGTGCCACATCTTCTTTATCCATTCATCCGATGATGGACACTTAGGTTGCTTCCATCTCTGGGCTATTGTAAATAGAGCTGCAGTGAACATAACTTTTGAATTATGGTTTTCTCAGGGTATATGCCCAGTAGTGGAATTGCTGGGTCCTATTTAACAGTAATTTATTTTAGTTCTGTTTGTTTTTATCTTCTAACAACGGTATGTTGCCTTGCCACCTTCCAGTAAAATCACCTGCAAAAGAGTGCTTAAATATCGAAAAGAAGAATAAAATTATATGTGTGAAATATTGAAGTTTCTGGAAATTTTATGTATAGTCAGGAATGCAAAGAAAATAAATCCAGTTATATCACAATGGGGAAAGTCTCAGAAAAATCAGAACCCATCAATTCTATGGGTTACTATTTAGCCATAAGAAAGGATAAAGTTTAAGACTATGTAGCTAGATAGGAAATAGTTATAGGAAATGTAAAGTTAAAAAAATAGGGGTGTGTATTCTAGTGTTTGTACAGTGTAAAAATATCCACTGCTGATCCTTAGATACAGAAAGGCAGTATGTAAAATAACAATTTAAGATTTAAAAATTCTGTTCCACTTTCAAACTGTGATTTTTAATTAATTTCACAATTGCAAAATTACAATCCCAGATTTATCAGTGAACTAGTTGTTATACATGTGTTTCGAGCAACAGATAGTATAAAACAATGACTTTGCTGTACTTAAAAATGTTTAATTTTATAGGAAAAAAAAATTAACGCTCTACTTCAGTCACAGACAGGCTCAAACCAATCATAGCATTTTTCCTTTTTAAAATATTTCTTGGAGAGCTGAACTTTCTTCTCCTTGTACCTAATTTTCCCCCTTGTTCAGGTTCATATCTTCTCCTTCACTCAACATTTCCCATTCTATAAATCCCTGTCTCAAGTTACCACACGGAGGATCATTTAAAATGCCCATTCTGTGACCCACTTCCGTGATTCCTACCTGTGCCGTCTCTGACAGTTTAACCATCAATTTCCTCTTACTCCTTAGCTTTACCTGTTCGACTCTAACCTATACCATAGCCACTGTAACAATAAATAGCAAATAAAAACCACCATGCAAGAGAAAGACTGCAGCAGAAAGGAACAGAGTTTTACATTTGAACACCTTTAATGGATCCCCTTTCCTGCTTTTTGAACATGAGGTCCTGCATTTCATTTTACACTGAGCTCCACAAATTCTGTGGCTGGCCCTGTCTATCCCAAATCATCTTTCTCATCCCTATGTCTTAAGCACACTATATATCCTTGCCTGAAAAATCCTACTCCTCATTTTTCTCATCAAAATTTCTACTTAGGGTTTCTCTGGTGGCGCAGTGGTTGAGAGTCCGCCTGCCGATGCAGGGGACACGGGTTCGTGCCCCGGTCCAGGAAGATCCCACATGCCGCGGAGCGGCTGGGCCCGTGAGCCATGGCTGCTGAGCCTGTGCGTCCGGAGCCTGTGCTCCGCAACGGGAGAGGCCACAACAGTGAGAAGCCCGTGTACCGGAAAAAAAAAAAAAAATTTCTACTTACCCCAATTCTTATCCCACCGACTAATAATTCCTCCTGTGTCCTGGCCACTTGTACATTCACTTGGTATTTAGTAATCCTCTCTCTGCTTCCTCAGCACTCTGAACTTAGCTTTCTAACCAATCTCATCGTACTATATATCTTTGTAGTATATTTATTTTCCTTTCTCATTTAACTATGAGTACATTGAAGTTAAGGTCAAACTTCAGTCCCACTTTTACTCAATGATGTCTAACAAATCACTATGCCATCAGGACAAATACAGAGAATACAATGCATGGTTTTCGAGGCAGGAAGGACAACTTGGACTTGTGGCGTGTGAATCTGCTCACTAGGAATACAGTGGAAGGCTAGAGACTGGTGCCCTATGCTGAAGTTAGTGACAAAACAAAATTTCTCAAGTCCCTCCAATTTGCCAAGGTTGCAAAGAGATCAGCGATGGAAGAAACCAAGATTAAAAGTCAACAATCACTTATTGAACACCTGTGTTGTGCCACTGTTCACAGCATTTAATGCAGAGCTTCATGGGGAGCAGGCTTTCTCAACCTTGGCATGGCCCTGCTGAAATTCTGGACCAGATAATTCTTTGTGGTGGCAGCAGTCTTGTGCCTCATAGGATGTTTGGCAACATCACTGACCTCTACTCACTAGATGCCAGGAGAGCACTCCCCTAAGAAGTGACAATCAAAAATGTTTCCAGGTATTTCCAAATGTCTTCTGGAGGGCAAAGCGGCCCCCATTTGAGAAGCACTGCTGTGGAGGTCTATAATTTTGAGGATAGCTTTTCCTCACCTCAGGCAGGAACTCTTGAGCCCACTGTCTCAAAAAGAGGATGCAGTAGGGTGAAAAATTAGAAACACCTTCTGGTTTTCCTGGATTTTGTTTCCAAAAACTTAAATCTCCGAATGCAGAAAGAATTTGTTGCTAGAGGGGAAATGCACTGGTCAAAAGCAAGGGAGAGAGAATCCAGGGGCATGGTTACAAGGTATTAGGCAGAAACATCAAGGAAGAAAAATTAGCCTGAAGTAAAAAAGAGATTCCTATGGGCTGATGGGATGTAAGAGATGGGAATGGGAGGAGAGAGGTCTCTGGATGCTAGAGCAGGGAAACACTGTGTCCTAGCAGTGCAGGCAAGATCTCAGGGCAGAGTGAGTACAGTTGAACTTAGGCAGATAGGGCCGTGTAACCCCGGCAGACAGCTATTTAACAAATAAACAAGTCACAGAAGTTGCAGGGAGAATCGGATTTTGAAGGGTCTTAGTGTGGGTTGAGAATATGGGCATTTCAGCAGGTCCTTCTATGTCCTAAAATTGGAAAATTAGCTATCTCCATACACTCACATTATATTGCCAAGGCACCTCATATTATGCTAGAGTGGAGGGTCACCCCACTTTGGGGAAGGACATACAAGGAAGACTAAGGTAGACACACAGCAGCAAAATAGAATTTTCAGTGAGAAACTAACATTAAATATATATATATATATATATATAAAGAGAGAGAGAGAGAGAGAGAGGGACTTTAAGACATTGGGTGTGTTAACTACAATTTGAATTTATAATCCCTTAGCTCACTTATGCTCCATATTCCAATCCCTTAGCTCACTTATGCTCCATATGTTTTATTGTGCCCATTTTAAAGAGAAGTAAATTGAATCTCTGCAAGTTTAAGTGATTTGTTCAAGGTTATTAACTTTCATCTAAATGACAAAATGTCATTGTGTCCCCTCTATGTTGCAGGCACTTTGCTGGATGGGACCGCAATGATGAACCAACACAGACACAACCCTGGCCTTATGGAGCAATTAAACACTCACACAATCAACTGCAAATTGCAACTTTCAACTAACCCATGATGGGGGAATTTAATCTGGTGGGAGAGGGCAGAGAAGGTGCTCCTTAGGAAGGAATAAAGTGGAATGCTACCCAGGCGATGGTTCTCAACCATTTGTGGGCATCAGAATCGTGAGGAGGAATGGGTAAATCACAGAGTGGTGAGTCCCTCTCACAGTGTTTCTAAAGGAAAGGTCTGGGGCTGACCTAAGAATCTGCATTATTAACAAATTCCCATATCATCAAGTGCTGCTTATGCTGCTGGTCTGGGGGCCACACTTTGGGAACCACTGAACATGGCAAGCAGAGTAAAAATGTGGGAGGAATCAGGGCCCTTCTGTGCTCTTTCTAGAGAGCCCTGACTTCCTACACATGAAAAATATCCAAGTGAACATTCAGGTGCATGCATCTTCTTGAATTATGGTTTTCTCTGGGTATATGCCCAGTAGTGGGATTGCTGGGTCCAATGTTCATAGCAGCACTATTTACAATAGCCAGGACATGGAAGCAAGCTAAGTGTCCATCAACAGAGGAATGGATAAATAAGACGTGGTACCTATGTACAATGGAATATTACTCAGCCATAAAAAAGAATGAAACTGGGTCATTTGTAGAGACGTGGATGGACTGACAGACTGTCATACAGAGGGAAGTCAGTCAGAAAGAGGAAAAACAAATATCGCATATTAATGCGTATATGTGGAACCTAGAGAAATGGTATAGATACTCCTATTTGCAAAGCAGAAATAGAGACACAGAAGTAGAAAACAAATGTATGGATACCAAGGGCGGGGTGGTGGTGGAAGGAATTGGGAGATTGGGATTGACATATATACATTACTATGTATAAAACAGATAACTAATGAGACCCTACTGTATATCACAGGGACCTCTACTTAATGCACTGTGGTGACCTGAATGGGAAGGAAATCCAAATGGTAGGGGACATATGTATATGTAAGGCTGATTCATTTTGCTGTACAGTGGAAGCTAATACAACATTGTAAAGCAACTTTACTTCAATAAAAATTAATTAAAAACAAAAATCTCCAAGTGAAATTGCAATGACTTGCCTCAATCACTCCTAGTAAATGGCAGATGGGGGACCAACTCCAAGATCTTGTAACTTCCAGCCTGGCAATCTCTTTCCTCCCAGTGGGTCAGGCCACTCTGCCATCTTCCACTCTGGGATTTATGGATCGCCTTCAAGATGGCCATCCAGAGAAAGGCACACAGCAGCCCTGTTACCTAAAAAATAGTGAGCCAGCCCTGCCTGGTGTATCTTGTCTTTGGTTGAGAGAATGCTGACTATTTTAAGAAACACTTCAGGATATTCTTCCTCTTCTCTGAGATGGAGGACTTAATCTTATTGAAAACACATTCCTTCTCTCAAGAGTGCCCCTGAACTAATACAGCAGAAACTCTGACTCCAGTGGGGCTTTCTGATATGCCTTTGAAGAGGGTGAATTTACTAATCAATATAAATTACAATTTCTCAACTGGCAATTCAGCAAGCCAGGCACAGCTTTGCTGCTTGATTATTCACAGCCCGAACTTTCAGGACTGGAGCAGAGAGAAACCAGAGATAGAGACTCCTTGCAAATACATCAAACAAAGGAAGAAATTGTTTTAGATGGACTCAACATGGGAATAATTGTATGACCAAGAATGAAATGTACATTTTTAAAAGCTACCTTGGCTTAAACAGTTTTTGAGAGAGCTAGCACACATTATGTTTTAGGGTATGGACTAATAACCTTTCCTAGAAAGGAAAATCGTTTATTTTTTTCTCTGCCTCTATGCTTTACACACTTTCTACAGGCACATACAGACACAATTTGTATGTATATAGCACATACAATTATCAATTACACATATATATATACCTCTATACACACATGTATACACATGTGTATATAATGATATATAATAAACAGGGAGAAAAAAAGCACAGACACAGAATGTGCAATGATGTTGTAAAAACTATGCTTTCCTGAGAGCCTAGATTTTAGCTCTTGCATTCGGTTACTGTGTAACTCTGGGTGTAAGTTATCTGTTCTACACCTCAGTTTCTGCAACTGCAAGATGAGAGAGTTGGATAAGAGATGTAAAGACTTTACTGGACAGATAATTCCTGTTTATAGGGGACTGAAAAATTGCTTAGGCATGCATTTTATCTCCTAAAATTTCTTCCCCCTACATATGAAGACTGAAAAAGCTTCATGTTATTTTTAAACCCATGCCTCTATTTAATTTAAATGAAAATCTCACAATATCCTTTAGGGTTATTTAAACCTTAAAAATAATTGAAATGTGACTAAAATAAATCAAATAAAAAATACTTTTAGAAGAAAAATCTATTTTGAAATATATAGATGATATTCTTTGCAATTACATAAAATCAGTAATGATGTGGAGCACGCTTACTTGCTGAAGCTTTGGAAGCTCAAATACTATCTAGGTCACTTTCAACGTCTTATCTCTGGGCGTGCTTTGTTTTTCAACAAAGCCTCTCCGACTCTCCACGACCCTCCCTCACCCCATGAGCCCCTTAATCCCTGCAATCTCTGTAGTGGACTATACCATTTTTCATTTAACTGCTTGCTCGTTAATGGCTGGGAAAGATAGAAGGAACTAATATTTACTGACGCCTTGCTACATGCTCAGTCCTGTATTATGCTGGGTTTGTTATGTATATCATCCTGTATAATCCTCAGGGCTTTCCTATGAGGCGGGAAGAACAAATTACCCTCATTTTAACCATGAGGAAATAAGAGCTCAGGGACACTAGAGACCTTATCTAGGGTGTATCAAAATTTGCAAAGCTTTCATTTGATTTCCGGTTTCTCTGATTGGGGACCTTGTGCTCTTCTCACTATTCTACATGGCCTCCCTAATGAACAATCAAGAGGAAGAGCAGAAAACAAATGTTTACTGCTGGCCTACTAGGCGATTAAGTATATACCAACATCTCATCTCTTTTATTTATTTAATTCTCGAAAGTAAGGTGGAAAGTACTATCCCCGTTTTTAAAAAATAAAGAGAGGTTAAGTATCTTAGCTGAGATCACATGCCCAGTATTTAACACAACTGGGGTATGAACACAGGTTGCCCAAGTGATGGCTGACGTCTCTGATTCGGGACGGCTTATGGTGTCTGCGGTCACCTAAATACGTCTTGGGCAAGGATCACAAAAACATGTAATGCTCTTTCTCATTTTCTAATATTAATTCATACTTTTATAGACACATTAGCAAATTAAAAAAAGCAGAAAGAAAATCCTATATAGCTGAGCTGCTCAGAAATTTAGTTTTAATACACACATTTATACAACATATACAAATACTCCCTGATTTACCGTGGTTCAATTTAAGATTTTTCGACTTTATGATGGTGCTAAAGAGCCTGGCATCCAACAGAAACTCTATTTTGAATTTTGAATTGTGATCTTTTCCGGGACTATATGGTAGGGGACTCTCTCATGATGCTGGGCAGTGGTGGCCGCACTTCCCAGCCAGCCAATTGATCGTGAGAGCAAACAACGATACACCTGCAATCATTCTGTACCCAGACAACCATTCTGTTTTTCAGTAAAATATTCAATAAATTGCGTGAGATAGTCAGCACTTTAATTATATAATAAGCCTGTGTTAGATGATTTTGCCCAACTGTAGGCTGATATGAATGTTCTGAGCATGTTTAGACTAGGTAGGCTAAGCTATGGTGTTTGGTAGTTAGGTGTATTAAATGCACTTGTGGCTTATATTTTCTTCCTCCAACTCCTTTTTCTTTAACCACAGAGACATTCTTTGGTGCATGATCTATGTGATACTTGAATAATAAAAGAGGACAACACATTTGTAAGTATTAAGATATCAGGGTTTTTTCTCTGATTTTCCCTTTTCTCTCCCACCCATTCAAACAGCTTTCTCTGTACTTCACTGCCTCCCAGCAGGTTCACAGGGATGGAAGCGCAGAAATATCCTATGGGTCTTTCTGCTTCCCCCTCTCCAGAATAAATCCAAGAACTTGGAGGGATACTGAAGGCTTTTAGAGGAGGTAAAAAGGAAGTAAAGTCTGTTTCTCGGTAGAAGCAGGGTAGCCTGAAAGAAGCTGAGGGAAGGAGCATATAGCTATGGGGTAATGCCCTAGCAACTCAGATCCTTTACGGCAACACAGAGAGCTAGCAGGATGGTGGCAGGGTGTAAACGACTCCAGATATGGGATGCCCATCCTCACCAAAGAGTCCTGTGTTCCCAGGGAAGCACAGAAACTGCACAGAACCACCAAAGCTGAAGCGATCATGGATACAGGAGAGAGGGAAGTCTCTACATTGTGGATAAACAAGGACAGCTGAAGGGAGAAGGACCATATCTCGGCATCGCATAAAACCCCGGGACCCGTGGCAACAGCCTAGGAAGCAGCCCTAAAAATGCCCAAGTTCGATTATGTACCTACCATTCCTGCAATATGAAGATTCAAATTTAGGTTATTTATTTAAAAGTATAGAAATTTGATATTCACATTCTTAACAAATAGAAATGTGATACTTACCAAAAAAATAGACGTGATATTGCTTACTGAATTTGTGCACTGAAATTCACACTGCCACATACAGTCACAGGAAAACCATTAGCTCTAGAATCACGTTCACCTCTATTCTGTCTGCATTTAGAGGATTTCTGTAATTGGACCCAGGAGACTAACATGGTAATTAACACTTGGGAATAGGCCTTTCTTCTCCTTGGCAGTTTATGTAACTTGAACTTTTAAATATCTTTGATTATTTGCACTGTATCAGTCAAGACACTAAGCTTCAGACAGGTGTATTGACTTGCCCAGGATTACATAATTCAGCAGTAGTGCCTGAATTTCCACCCAGATCTGACTGGACTCTAAACCTAAACCCCACGTTTGATCTTTCCACTCCAACTTCAAAGTACCTAAGACCCATATCCTGGGAGATTTATCCAACTGGTACTTCACAGTTCCAAAATCTCTATTGTTCTGCCATCAGTCCACTCTATTTTATCACCCAGTATTTTTTTTTTGTAATTTATTTATTTGTATGTTTATTTTTTTGGCTGTGTTGGGTCTTCGTTTCTGCGCGAGGGCCCTCTCTAGTTGCGGCGAGCGGGGGCCACTCTTCATCGCGGTGCGCGGGCCTCTCACCATCGTGGCCTCTCCCGTTGCGGAGCACAGGCTCCAGCCGCGCAGGCTCAGCAGTTGTGGCTCACGGGCCCAGTTGCTCTGCAGCATGTGGGATCTTCCCAGATTAGGGCTCGAACCCATGTCCCCTGCATTGGCAGGCAGACCCTCAACCACTGTGCCGCCAGGGAAGCCCCCCAGTATTTTTTAAGCCACAGATATTAAATCTGCATAAAATATAGTCACAAATGTAGCAGAAGTGATTTGAGGAACATCCAACAGGAAGGAAGAAATCCACTACCACGGGGGTTCAATTATTCAAGTCCTGTTCACTAAAAGAACATGCTAAAACAAGGACTACCCCTGGGGGGGAGGAAGGAAGTTAGTGAATAGGGCTTCAGGAAAGTTGGGTCCAAATCCAATCACTCTGCCTCTTCCCCTGGATGACTGCCCTTGTGCACACTGACTTGGCAGTCAGTCCTAGAATAATACAGTAATGAAAAGGGATTGCAGTCAATGAGGGTCCAATAACAGGAACAAAATTGGCCAACTGTTTGCATAATATTTTTGTCCCTGAAAGGGCTTTATTACCTTCAAGCCTATAAACAAGCATGAAGTCCAGATGACTGCTGTGAGGTTTGGTCAATTAAAGTTTGAAAGCCTTTTTTATTTGTTTGGATGCATAGTTCAGAGTGCAATCCATTATCATCTGTCACTCATAGGTGCTTTTTCAAAATTTCCCTCTGAAGTAGCAGAGGAACTATTCCTTAGAGAAAACAGGCCACACAAGACATTTGAAAGTCTAGTTATTTTTAGTGATGTTGAGTGGATATCTCTTGCTGAAACTAAGAAAAGCATTGCTTTTACTCTCTTCCCATGAGCTGGAAAAGAAAGAAAAAGATTTCTGAAGCATCTCTGCTTATCCAGTTTCTTCTACTCAATCGCATTAGGGTTTAAACCAAACAGAAAAAAATGTAGAGATGATTTCGTTCCCTGAAAAAAAAAAGGCTAAGTTTTTAAGAAAATGCCATTAGAAAGGCATTTTTATTTTATCAAATAAACAAATTTGACATTGTTTTTATAAAACAAATTTGATATTGATATTGTAAAACAAATTTGAATTTCTCCTCTCTGAAAAAACAAATCATCCCACTTTGGGTAGACATGTCACAAACCAGTCTATTACCCAGACACTGGCAAAGCACTTAGCACACTGCATAGTAAGCACTCAAAACACGTTGGCTGTTAAATGCCAGGTGAGAAAGAAAAGGTCAGAACAAGCTGTGTTATTACTTTAAAAAGCCAATCTGGAATGTTCTGTGCATCTAAATGTTCAGAGTGAGTCTAAATCCTCCATCTCTTTCAACATATATGAAGCTTACCCTGATTAATCCCATACTCTAAGATCTGTGTTTTCAGGGCATTTATTATATATTGCTATACCTTTTTCTTTATTATATACGAGATTTTTTAGTTAATTGTTTTTAATTGTATGTAAGTCTTATCTCTATTAGTGGCACATCTTCTGTTGTAACTCTGTTTTGGCCTTGCCCAGGGGAAGTTACTAAGCTGATGGTTCTGGCATGACGGAAAGGTGGGTACAATGAAATGGCCACAGAATCATTCCCCTAAAGTCCACTTTGCTCCAGGCTTGTGGGGTTCGGATGCTGGGGAGGAACTGACTGTCAAATGAAAACGTAGGAGGTGTTCTCCCCCTCAGAAAGCTGAGCAGGACCATGCTGGGGAGAAAGCTCAATGAAGATGGCAAAGTTGATTGGCACTGGATCTGCTCCAGGCTTTAGAATAAAATTCACACCCCTAAGTGGCACATGACTGGGCTGATGCCTGCATTTCTGAGCTTACCTCCTTACTGACTTTGCCTCCTTACTATTGTTTAATGGCTGTACTGGCTGCTGCTTCTTTTTTTTTTTTTTTAAAGGTTTTGAAACTTCAGTTCTTACGACATCTGCTTGGAACACTTTCCCTTCCCCATCCCCACATCTTCACTTAGATGGCTCTTTAAATTTCAGCTCAAATGTCTTCTTCAGAGAGGCCTTCCTGAGTACCTCATTTCCCCACTTCCATCTTGTTACTCTCCATCAAAGTACCCTGTTTCATTTTTTGACCATGGTTTTGCCTTTCTGAAATTACCCTACACTATTTATATATTTGACATCGTGTTCATCGTCTGCTTCCTCTACCAGAATGAATGCTGAGGTGAGGACAGACACCACGTCTGTCTCTCACAAAGTTGTATCCTTAGTGCCTAGAATGATATCTGCCGTATAGCTGATACCCAATAAAGAGGTGTTAGAAGAATGAATAAATGAATGGAGAAAGTGGATGTGAGAGGTACTTTTAGATGTCAGCAACTGAGTTCATCCGGATAGGACAGCAGATGGGGATTTAGGGCAGAAATACAAATAAGAGGTGAGTTTTACTCAGTGTAGCCAACGTCAAATATGCTTTAGGCACAAAGGCAGCAACGTAGGTGATTAACGAAAGTACAGGACCAACAGAAAAGAGGTCAGGAAATTTCAACTCCTAGGATTGCCTAGAGGCACACAGTCTCTGTGACAAGTGAAAAATGGTAGGACCAGTGTGTTCTCACCTACTGTAGGAACGAACACTGATACTCAACAATTGATTTCACAAGCCCCATCTCTGCATCTAGTTTGCTATTTAGAACAGAATCAGCCTTGAAGAATCTGAAGCTTCAGGATTAGTGGAAGATTTGAGCTCAGTATAGGGACTTCATAGTCATTCAATGGCCACTGGCACTGATCATTGTTCTTGGCTACTTACTATGTCCCAAGCATTTTGCTAAACCATTTAGAACCATTATCTTGTTTGATACTCACAGATCTCTGTGTGTAGGTATTACTTTTGTTCCCTTTAACAAACAGTTTTCAGAAGCTTCAGAGATGAGTTGCCCAAGGTTACACAGGAAATTATAGTTTACCTTGAACTCATTACCAGGTTGGCTTCATTCCAAGCCCACACTCCAAACCATTTCATTACTACAGTGTTTCTCAATAGGACAGTGCTGACATTTTGGCAAACGACTATATATTTTGCAGGACAATCCCTTACATACATAGCGTCTCTGGCTCCCGGCACTAATGCTTGTAATACCCCCAGTACTGCTGCTTCACGTCTTTTGAGGAACTTTGGCTTAGTGAACCTAAAATGACCTACAGAGAGATGTCTCCACTACCAATCTCCTAGAGAGTTCAAACTTCCCAAATCAGAGATAACTTATTTCTTTGTAGTCCCCAGGGCCATATTAGACCAAAGAGACTTTACTAGAATCTCTCACAGATAAATAAGAAATTTGGATAGAACAAACAAGACATCTTCTCTTGGTACATTCAATGCATGACACTTCCATGTTTGATTTGATTACATTCTCAGGAGTAAATCATCATAAAGTACACACATTGCCATAATGTAGGGCATCGTATGCAAAGGTCATGGAAGTGTCAAGGTTAAAATTAGCTATTATCTTATATAGAAATTCAACTTAAATTTTTACCATTATGACCTAAGAATTTTACTACACTAATTGGCCTCCTACTTCAATACTTGTTCCTCTCCAACTCAGCCTCTGCACTCTTGTAGATGAATCATTCTAAAATGGTGCTTTCATGATGGTACATCCTACTCTAAAGCATGCCGTGGTGTCCCACTAATTAAACCCTTCATGCTTTCCCTTCCCTGGCTTCAAGATCCTCTACAATTGAGACTTTAACGCTCCAGCTTTATCTTTAGTTTCTCACCAAGTGTCATAAATATCTGTCAGTCTAGTCCCTTTACTATCCCCTGATGCCCGTTATTTTTCACCTTCAGACACCTACTCTTCATTTTTTCCTGCT
>NW_006779172.1:344859-345735 GCF_000442215.2 Lipotes vexillifer | reverse complement strand
TCCTGCTGAGAATTCCCTTCTTAATACTCTCTGCTTATCCAAGTGCTATCAATCCTTTACTGGACAAACAGTTCCTCCTTCACAGTCATGTGAACCTAAAGCCATTTCTCTTCACTAAAGACACTGAGTTTCTTTTTCCCCTGTCAGTAGTTCTCCAACCTGGCTGGTCATCAGAATCACCTGTGGATATTTTTGAACGTACAATTCTATGTCTCCAACTCCAGTGGTTCTGATTCAATATATCTGGAGTAGGGTCCATGAATCTTTATTGAAAGAAAAAAATATATACATATATGAGTAGGTGATTTCTGATGGTCAACCAGGTTCAGAAATCACTCAACAGAAACATTTAATTATTTTGCCTTATTGGCTTTATTTTCATTTTATCATCATCATTATCATTACCTTCATCATTATTTTGTCATTTCATGTATGACAAAAATTTCCTTGATGGGTGCATCTGTGTCTAATCCAACAAGGTCCTAATTTACAGAAAGCATTTAAATCTTTTCTGATGAACATGTTGTGTTGTGAATTACTCAATAATATTCTATTTGATAATTATTTTGACTTTTTTCTTACACTCAAAGAATACACATATGAGAATATATCTTATTCTAATAATAAACAGAAATTCCATTTTATTGTACTGTGGCCAATTCTAGATTAGAATATGAAATTGGCGGGGTTCCCTGGTGGCGCAGTGGTTGCAAGTCCACCTGCCAACGCAGGGAACACAGGTTCGTGCCCCGGTCCGGGAGGATCCCACGTGCCGCGGAGCGGCTGGGCCCGTGAGCCGTGGCTGCCTGCTGGGCCTGCGCGTCCGGAGCCTGTGCTCCGCAACGGGAGAGGCCGCAACAGTGAGAGGCCTGCGTA
>NW_006779172.1:340579-344849 GCF_000442215.2 Lipotes vexillifer | reverse complement strand
AAAAAAAAAAAAAAAAAAAAAAAAAAAAAAAAAAGAATATGAAATTGTACAGCTAACATGTCTCTCTCGTACCTCAAGAAAGACAAGAATATCTACTAAGTGAAAAACTTTAGGAACTTCTAACAAAGTTTTTTCTGCTGGCCTCACAAAATATTTTCACAGGTACAAACACTGTGGGTTCCTTCTTGATAAACTCATTTGAAATCCCAGTTGGAGATGTGTATTCTGTACAGCTTTGATACAGGTGAAAATCTGCGTGTGCAAAATTGTGTTCATGAGAAAGGAATGAAAGCGAAAATGAATGCTAGTCTTTGAAAGGTTGGATATTTTTAGTCAAATCATAAATGCATTGATGGTACCCATGAGAGTAAAATAAAAAGAATAAAAATGTTTTAAAATTATCATAAGATGGGAAAACATGAGAAAGAGGTGAGAGGAAAAAAGAAAGAAAATGAGAAGGCAAGGGGAAAAGAAAATAAAGAAGGATTAAGGTAATGGTGAGTTAAAAAGAAGGAAAAAAGGGAAGGCGAAAAAGATATCATCAAGGGTCTTCATGGGCTATGTACATCCACATGGGGAGCACTGGATCTTATAAAAATTATAGTTTATTCCAACTCAGGTGTCTTTAAGTAAAATAACGCAAAGTAACGGATACAGTATTGGCTATTGGAAACACCCTGTAAGTACAGAGCTTGAAGCTTAGTTTTATTAGCATCACTATGTTTCTGCTTCTGATCATGATTCTTGATGTTATTTGGGGCATGGGTCCTATAAATTCTTGAATCTGTCTTTGTTGAGCCACTCCTCCACACTGTGACTACTTAGGAAGAGATACTCATATAGAGAATAAAGATAAAGGGAAATCTTAAAAGGACAATGACAAATGACAATCAGTATATCTCTTTATTTTGGGGAGATTTTGTAACTGAGACACTAAAGCCACTCTGACTAAAGGGAATGGACACAGGCACAAGGCAAGGAAACAGAGGGGAGAGGGGATAAGTCCAAGGACAATTCCTAGCAATGCAGATGCAGTCATTTGAACACCAAATATGCCATTATGGTAACATCAAGACACTGAGACATAATTCACCCTTGAAAAATTACACCAGCAATGAGTTTTGATAATTACCAAAGGAATTATCATTTCAAGATTGATATGTGAATTGTAGCGGACTTGTGAGCACCTGCCAAAGCAGGCAAGAAAAGAACCACTTACTGTCAAGACTTGCTTCCTGTGCTTCAGTCATATCTTATGGCTGTTTTAGCTCCTGTCCTAATATTCAAGTGAGTTTAATTCCCAGCAACACTACATGTAAGGTGTGCAGACACAAACTTGGAATGC
Organism: Lipotes vexillifer; assembly: GCF_000442215.2. Taxonomy (NCBI): domain Eukaryota; kingdom Metazoa; phylum Chordata; class Mammalia; order Artiodactyla; family Lipotidae; genus Lipotes; species Lipotes vexillifer. The sequence goes on along the minus strand of NW_006779172.1, from coordinate 343,504 downwards.
TAATATAGAAAACCTAATACAGATCTTAACAGAGTTTACGGAAAAAGCAAAGCTCATGTAGAGAGCAGAAGGTGGCTAAATGTCAGTGCAGACTTGTGAGCAGTTATGGATTGTGTACAGAGATTCAGAGTAACCCCAATTCTCTAGAATATGGCAAAAAAGTTAGGAAAATCTTCTGGATTGCATAAAGGGCCTTTGCTGGGTTTATTCAGTTTATGACACAGAAGAGGCCCTCAAGACATCACTAAGAGCCAATTTATTTGTAATTTAGATATACATTTCAATTAAGTGATTATCAGATTCCCAAGCTACAGCAGCTCAGAGTAAAGTGGAGGTGGAGGTGGAAAGGGGTTGCTATGATAAAATATAAAAATTATAGAAAACAATAAAATCACATAAACACTCTAAAAGTCTGGCAGAATAATTCAAAATGTAAGAAGTCTGGGTTTATTTGCTGAAGCTGCTAAAAGTTATACAAGTTATATAACACTTGGCTAAAAGCTCTTTGAATTATCAGCTATTGACCTTGGGTCATTGCAAAGTGCAATCTACTTATGCATGTTTGTGTATTACAACTCAATTACAAATACAAACACATATAGATAGAAGGTAAGAGGGAAAGGACATTTATCCAAGCATTAAGACTCAACCTAAAGTTTGAATATTAAAGTAATCAACATATTTAAAACAAATAATTCTTGAAAAGATAAATATTATCTAAAATTTTGTTATCTAAGGAAGTTTTCAATTTGTTAAATTTCCAAAACATATAATCATTTTCTCTTGTTATCTTCTCCTTTCTGGGATTGATAGATACTTTCCTTTAAGCAAGGGAGCAAAACATTTATACACTGAAAAATACAAATCATTGCAGAATGAAATTAAAGGACACAAATAAATGGAAATACATCACGTGTTCATGGTTTGGAAACTCAATATTGTCAAAATGTCCATACTACCCAACATAATATACAGATTCAGTGCAATCTCTATCAAAATCTCAATGGTATTTTTTGCAGAAAGAGCAAAAACGATCCTAAAATTCATAACTAAATAGTCAAAACCAACTTGAGAAAGAAAACAAAAATACAGACCTCACACATCCTGGCTTCAAAACACATTATGAAGGTACAGTAATCAAAACAGTATGGTACTGGCATAAAAGACATACAGAGCCCAGAAATAAACCCAAGCATATACAGTCAAATGATCTTTGACAGAGGGTACGAGGTTACACAATGAGGAAAAGACAATCTCTTCAAATGATGTTGAGAAAACCGGACTTTCACATGCAAAAGAAAGTGAACCTTATTTTGTACTATTCACAAAAATCAACTCAAAATGGATTAAAGACTTAAATGTAAGACCTAAAACTAAAATTCCTAGAAGAAAACAAAGGGGGAAACTTCATGAGATTGGTTTTGGCAATGATTTCTTGGCTAAGACACCAAAAGCAACTGAACAACTGGAACTACCTCAAACTATAAAGCTCTGCATAGCAAATGAAATCATCAACAGCTTGAAAAGGCAATCTACATAATGGGAGAATATAGTTGAAAGCTGTATATCTGATAAAGGGTTAAAATTCAAAATATATAGGAAACTCCTACAACTCAACAACAACAACAACTAATCCAATTAAAATGGGCACAAGACATGAACAGACATTTCTGAAAAGAAGACATACAAATGACCAACAGGTATGGGGAAAGATGCTCAACACCACTAATCATTAGGGAAATGCAAATCAAAACCACAATATTAGAAGATCTTCTAACCACATGTTAGAAGATCCCACCTAACATGTGTTAGGATAGGATGGCATGTATATATATATATATAATATTTTTTTAACAGAAAATAACAGATGTGGTGAGGATGTGGAAAATTTGGAACCCTTGTGAAATCTCAGTGAATGTAAAATCATGCAGCTGCTATGAAAACAGTGTAAAACTTCCTCAAAAAATTAAAAATAGAACTACCATATGATCCAGCAATCCCATATCTGGGTATTTAACCAAAAGTATTGAAATCAGTATCTCAAAGAGATACTTGCACTCCCATGTTCATTGCAGCATAATTCACAACAGCCAAAATGTGGAAACAGCTTGAGGGTCCATTAGCAGATGAATGGATAAAAAAATGTGGTTAATACATGCTATGGAAAATTATTCAACCTTTAAAAAGGAAATTATGTCATATACTATAATAGATGAACCTTGAGAACATTAGGTTAAGTGAAACAAGCTAGTCACAGAAGGAAAAACTGCATAATTCCACTTATAAGAGGTGTATGAAATAGTCAAACTCATAGAAGCAGAAAGTTGAATGGTGGTTGCCAGGACCATGGGGAGGTAGGAGTTGTTCAATGGCTACAGAGTTTTAGTCATGCAAGATGAAAAAGTTCTAGAGATCTGCTGTACAACCATAGGAATATAGTTAACAATGCTGTACAGTACACTTAAAAATATGTTAAGAAGTAAGATTTCATGTTATGTGTATTTTATCACAATTTTTAAAAAGAATATTAACTGAAATATACACTTGAGAATAAAATTCAATATATACATAGTCAAAGAAAAGCATGTAAATATAAGAACATGAAACATGAGTATTTTTTCAGGATTGATGGTCTGAACACATAAAAAAATTCTTATGTTTGAACACATATACACACATACATGCACAAACCTATACACACACAGTTTTTACCACTTTGGGTCTCTTTTTTGGACATGTTCCAATCTATTTTCTTAAAATGCAAGATCCAGAATAAGCACAAAAGTTGATAGTGTCTGATCAGTGTAGAGAACTTTCTGATTCTAGACACCATACTTGTTTTTTTTTTTTTTTTTTTTTTTTTTTTTTGCGGGCCTCTCACTGTTGTGGCTTCTCCCGTTGCAGAGCACAGGCTCCGGACGCGCA
>NW_006779172.1:338312-340487 GCF_000442215.2 Lipotes vexillifer | reverse complement strand
GCCGCTCTGCGGCATGTGGGATCTTCCCGGACCGGGGCACAAACCCATGTCCCCTGCATCAGCAGGTGGACTCTCAACCACTGCGCCACCAGGGAAGCCCACCATACTTGTTTTAACACTGCCAGATCAGTCAATTTATATTTATTATATGCAATATATATATTTCCATAAACTCTTTCTCAGTCGATCAGTTCGTGTGTGTTGACACTAAGTTTGTGGTCCAGTTTCTAGACAGAGGATTCCACCAACCTGAACTCTGTATCCAATCTCTTTACAAAATAAAGCTGGCGATATACTGCTTCTGATCACTAGCTTCATTAATATCATGTAAAAATGTGTCTCCATTTCTCCATCCCAAGCTATTTGGGACATCACAGTCTTATTCACATCAATATTTACTGGATAACCCTAATCTTCATTATATTAAAATAAACTCCAACAGACACTAGTCTCCCTTTCTAAACTGGGTGAACTGTTTTTAAAGCATTAAATAAATCTACTAAGTTAGAAATGTGAGGACATTTTAATTTCTATGCCTGATAGAACTTACTAAAATTGGCTTTAATTGACAGTTTTCAAAAGTTACATTAAAAATTCCATGTAATCACCTGCTTTACTAGAAGAAACACATTCTCTTTAAATCTAGAAATTTGAAATAATCTAGTCTAATGGGTCTCTGTGGCATTTTAGATATTTGTTGGAACATTTTTTGCTTGTCACAATAAACGTTAGATACATAGGTGTCCCACCAGACACTCAAATAAGTGAAGAAAAATCTGAATATAATTATCTAAGCCGGGAGTCCGATTCTGTTTTACATATAAATTAAAATAGTTTTGCAAGCTTTAAGGGACTTCCCTGATGGTGCAGTGGTTAAGAATCTGCCTGCCAATGCAGGGGATACAAGTGTGAGCCCTGGTACGGGATGATCCTAAATGCCACAGAGCAACTAAGCCCGTGTGCCACAACTACTGAGCTTGCACTCTAGAGCCCACCAGCCACAATTACTGAGCCCACGTGTCACAACTACTGAAGCCCACGTGCCTAGAGCCGAGCTCCTAAACAAGAGAAGCTACTGCAATGAGAAGCCTGTGCACCACAACGCAGAGCAGTCCCCGCTCGCCGCGAATAGAGAAAGCCCGAGTGCAGCAACGAAGACCCAACAAAGAAGACCCAACACAGCCAAAAATAAATAAATTTATTTAAAAAATATATTTTTGCAAGCTTGAAATATGCATGGACTTTACAGGGAATGAAACGACCATATAAATCAAGAGAAGACTGTATTCTATTTTGTTCAGATCTTTACCAATGGTTGGCCATTGTTTCAGAAATTATCATCCCAGCTAGCCACTCTGCTCATGATTTTTCAGTCACCAATACCATGTACTTGCACTTGCAGCTGTCTTATTCTCAGCAACTCTACATCTAGGTGGAGGAATCTGATTGCTCTATTGTGTTTTCTGGTGGAAGAGCCTAGGTATTTATATATCAACACACATTTTTAAAACTTGATTTTATTTCTTCTTTCATTACAGGTAGATGGTTATATTGATTGCAAATTATTTGTCTTATATGTGTGAGGTAGATAACATTAACTCTGCTTTTCATTTTTATATAGGAAAAGGGGCAGTTTATTTGATACCTGCTGTATAAAGTGGGTGTTAGTGCTCAAAGGCCCCACAGGTCTACAGTCCTCATTGTTCTATGGCTGTCCTAAGCTCTGGAATCTACTTAAAGTTACCCTAGCATCCTAGTCAAGGAACTGACCATCAGTTCAATATTGTCCCTAGCCTTATGTGATCTACTTGCCTGAAAATTATCTTTGAATATTTCCTAATTCTGGATTCTTTATTATGAGGTAGACTGGGCATATGATCATACTTGCCTAGGACAGATTATTATGCAGCTTTTGTAAATAATTCAACTCCTATAATATTTTAGCATCCTTTATTCACAGTCATAAGGGTACAAATGTGAAAGATAAATGTTAGAGTCATCCTTCTTACTGACAAACAAGTAAAGAGTATAACTTACTGAGGACTCAAGAGATCTTTTACAATAAAGGGTCTGACTCTACTTTCGATGTTTGATTGCTGACAGCTCCCAAAATCCCATACCACCATCTTTCCCTCTTGCCCCACATCTGAACGAGTCAATAAGAAATTCATGAGC
>NW_006779172.1:335922-338203 GCF_000442215.2 Lipotes vexillifer | reverse complement strand
CAGCAGGAAGTTCTAACCACATGCACTGGGTTGAATCATGTCTTACACAAAATTCATGTCCATCTGGAACCTCAGAATGTGTCTGCATTTTGAAATAGGGTCTTTGCAGATGTAATTGGCTAAGTTAAAATGAAGTCATACTGGATTAGTGTGGGCCTTTAATCCAATATGACTGATGTCTTTATAAGAAGAGGAAAGACACAGAGAAGGCCATATGACGATGGAGGCATAGATTGGAATGAGGCGGCTACTAGCCAAGTAATCCCAAGGATTTCTAGCAACCATCAGAGACTAGGAGAGAGGCATGGAACAGATTTTCTCTCAGAGTCAGTCCCCACAATGAACTAACCCTACTGCCACTGACATCACAGAAGTGATTTTAGACTTCTAGCCTCCAGAAATGTCAGAGAAAAAGTTTCTGGTGTTTAGGCCACCTGGTTTGTGATAGTTTGTTACAACAATTAAAAAACTAAGATACCATGCAATCCCTGACCCAGGCATAAGAAAGCTTACCCTGGCCCTACCACCTATGCACAATAAAATCCAAAAGCCAGAGAGAACCTTCTCTTTGCTCTCAAGTCATTTTTGGATTTGCTTGGGAGCCTGCACTGGTATCCCCAGAAAGCTTCGTTATATGAAACTAAATCTCTTCATACCATCTTGGTATGATGATGTGAGGCAGCACCAACCTCAACATCTAAATCAATCTTGGGGTGGAGGTTTATCCCACTTCCATTAGGATGACTGTATTACCTCTCTTCTAAGTCAAGTTCTGTCACTGAATGACTACTCAGATTTTAGGAACGCAGATAGCATTTGGCAATTTCTTTTTTCATCTACAAATTGGTAGGTTGAACCATAATTACAGTCACCAAATATGAGAACTGAGTGTTGTAACACCCTATTCTGAGGTCCATGACCAACAGCTCTGTGAAATCGCTGTACTCTTTCCAACTAAGCCGAGATGGAGCCTCATTTTCCTTCTAACTGAGTAGCATAAGAAATTAACCCCAGTAGCTCTTCTATCCCTACGAAAAGCCTATGAAAACTATGGATGCCCATCACTAACAGTTTGCCACTCAATCTCTGGCCATTACTTTCTACTGTCTTGGTAGACTTTTCCCCCCAAATCCTATAGCTCTATTCTTGCCTTCTTCTACTGCTTCCTCTTTAGTGTTCATGACCTGGTCTACAACCTCATCCTTCTCAGTATTTACTTTTGCTTCCAAGTTGGCCTGAAATTCTCAGGATGGAAACTTTCAACATTTAGTAATATATCAGTAACTCTTATTTTAACCTGGCTTGTTGTAGGGTGAAGTACAAATGAATGCACAGGAAATGTCAAGACATGCTTATTTCATTCTCCAAACCGAGCATAATATTGGTATTTATTATTCGTTGCAGTTGGTTTACATTCTACGCAAAAAAAAAAAGGTCTGTTATGAGTGCATCAGCCAACAAATGTAAAAGTCCATTACATATGTAGCATCTTTAGATCTTCAGATGTGAAAAACTGAAGTTTAAAGGAAGCCTATGTGAAAGGAAAAGAAAGAGTCCAGCTGAGAGTTGAGCTGGCTCTGTTTTTACAGTGTGCTCTCCATTAACTTCTGCAGTCTACTTTAGCATTCAGAGATAAGGAGACGAGTTTCTTTGTGTGACCTCTTCTATGCCTTCCATTCCATTTTACGTGCTAGCAAACCTATCAGAAATTAACTGTAAGACACTACAATAATAAATAATTAAAGCCTAGTGAAGTGGACCAAAAAAAAAAAAAATCTACAGGGCAAGGTGTCTTAGATTCTGCTCTGCTTTTCTCCTGCTCAACAGCCTTAGGCCAGTTGCTAAACCTCTCTGAGTCAGAAAGTTACTCCTCTTTGATAGGAAGAAGGTAGACTAGAAAGCACTAAAGTCCCTTTACAGCCCCCTGATCTTTGAGTCAACTGGTGTTGTATTGGGATCACTGAGGGACAGGATGCAACAAAAATAAACCTTCCATTCAAAACTCACCTTCATTGTGGAACATGAAATAATATGTTAGAACTACAAACAAAAAGATAAGTGTGAATGAGTCCTCATCATCTTACACTGGACTGAAAGGAATTACGTCTTACAGCAGCACCATTCAAGCTGCTACTTACTATGTATTGGGTTAATGTGTATTTAAGAGACAGTGATAGTGTCATTCTCTATTCACGCATTGATCACCTAGGAAACATCTTTGCAGTCATTAAAGTTTTCACATAAGGATCCTAACACTGCATAACTTTCTGTTTTCACTGGT
>NW_006779172.1:327818-335912 GCF_000442215.2 Lipotes vexillifer | reverse complement strand
AAAGTATAATAATATCTGAGACTTTGCATTATAAGATGTAGAATGATATAAGTAACACCATATATCTTCAATTTGCAACTGTCTTTCAGAAAATCCATAGTCGAGAAGCAAATTTATGCTTCATTGCTTCGTGTGCTCTAAAGGTTTTTTTTTCCCACCCATGAGGATGTGATGTGTGGAGCGTGTGTATACCACTGAATTTAATCAAGTAAACTGATGCCATAACTCTCACATTTTTCTTCTCTGTTTTCTTCTGCCCTTTTCATCTCAGTTATTAATCAGAAGAACATCCTCTTACAAAGTGGCTCTTTTCTTTGCTTTCTTCATCCAGTTGGGAACCCAGTGCAGCCAGAGTGAAGATAACAGGGACCCTTTTTAGTATCACATAGTGTATTTGTATCTAGCCCTTTCCTACAGCTCTCAACTTATCTTTACCATTCACCACTCCCTCTCCACAAGCAATACCAACCACTTCTAGTTGCCTAGACACCATGAAGCTTCACACTCCATCACTTTGCACCTGCTGTTCATTCAGTGTTAACCCAAAGCCTTTCTCCCCATTGTTCACCTGACATCAGTTAAAATCCTGTTTCGTTGTGAAAATCTGTTATATAATCTTTTGTTTTTGGAATTTTTGAGTTTTATTTTATTTATTCTTTTATACAGCAGTTTCTTATTAGTTATCCATTTTATACATATGAGTCACTCCCAATCTCCCAATTCATCACACCACCACTTTCCCACTTGGTGTCCATATGTTTGTTCTCTACATCTGTGTCTCTATTTCTGCCCTGCAACCTGGTTCATCTGCACCATTTTTCTAGGCTCCACATATGTGTGTTAATATACGATATTTGTTTTTCTCTTTCTGACTTACTTCACTCTGTATGACAGTCTCTAGATCCATCCACATCTCTACAAATGACCCAATTTCGTTCCTTTTTATGGCTGAGTAATATTCCATTGTATATATGGACCGCATCTTCTTTAGCCATTCGTCTGTCGATGGGCATTTAGGTTGCTTCCATGACCTGGCTATTGTAAGTAGTGTTGCAGTGAACACTGGGGTGCATGTGTCTTTTTGAATTACGGTTTTCTCTGGGTATATGCCCAGTAGTGGGATTGCTGGGTCATATGGTAATTCTATTTTTAGTTTTTTAAGGAACCTCCACACTGTTCTCCATAGTGGCTGTATCAATTTACATTCCCACCAACAGTGCAAGAGGGGTCCCTTTTCTCCACACCCTCTCCCGCATTTGTAGTTTGTAGATTTTCTGATGATGCCCATTCTAACTGGTGTGAGGTGATACCTCATTGTAGTTTTGATTTGCATTTCTCTAATAATTAGTGACGTTGAGAAGCTTTTCACGTGCTTCTTGGCCATCTGCATGTCTTCTTTGGAGAAATGTCTATTTAGGTCTCCTGCCCATTTTTGGATTGGGTTGTTTGTTTTTTTTTAATATTGAGCTGCATGAGCTGTTTATATATTTTGGAGATTAATCCTTTGTCCATTGATTTGTTTGCAAATATTTTCTCCCATTCTGATGGTTGTCTTTTTGTCTTGCTTGTAGTTTCCTTTGCTTTGCAAAAGCTTTTAAGTTTCATTAGGTCCCATTTATTTATTTTTATTTTTATTTCCATTACTCTAGGAGGTGGACCAAAAAAGATCTTGCTGTGATTTATGTCAAAGAGTGTTCTTCCTATGTTTTCCTCTAAGAGTTTTATAGTGTCCAGTCTTACATTTAGGCTTCTAATCCATTTTAAGTTTCTTTTTGTGTATGGTGTTAGGGAATGTTCTAATTTCATTCTTTTACATGTAGCTGTCCAGTTTTCCCAGAACCACTTATTGAAGAGACTGTCTTTTCTCCATTGTATATCCTTGCCTCCTTTGTCATAGATTAGTTGACAACAGGTGCGTGGGTTTATCTCTGGGCTTTCTATCCTCTTCCATTGATCTATATTTCTGTTTTTCTGCCAGTAACATACTGTCTTGATTACTGTAGCTTTGTAGTATAGTCTGAAGTCAGGGAGTCTGATTCCTCCAGCTCCGTTTTCTTCCCTCAAGACTACTTTGGCTATTAGGGATCTTTTGTACCTCCATACAAATTTTAAGATTTTTTTCTTCTGGTTCTGTAAAAAAAAGCCACTGGTAATTTGATAGGGATTGCATCGAATCTGTAGATTGCTTTGGGTAGTATAATCATTTTCACAATATTGATTCTTCCAGTCCAAGAACATGGTATATCTCTCCATCTGTTTGTACCATATTTAACTTCTTTCATCAGTGTCTTATAGGTTTCTGCATATAGGTCTTTTGTCTCCCTAGGTAGGTTTACTCCTAGGTATTTTTGTTGTTGTTGTTGCATTGATAAATGGGAGTGTTTCCTTAATTTCTCTTGCAGATTTTTCATCATTAGTGTATAGGAATGCAAGAGATTTCTGTGCATTAATTTTGTATCCTGCAACTTTACCAAATTCATTGATTAGCTCCAGTAGTTTTCTGGTGGAATCTTTAGGATCTCTATGTATAGTATCATGTCATCTGCAAACAGTGACAGTTTTACTTCTTCTTTTCCAATTTGTATTCGTTTTATTTCTTTTTCTTCTCTGATTGCTGTGGCTAGGACTTCCAAAGCTATGTTGAGTAACAGTAGTGAGAGTGGACACCCTTGTCTTCTTCCTGATCTTAGAGGAAATGCTTTGAGTTTTTCACTATTGAGAATGATGTTTGCTGTGGGTTTGTCTTATATGGCCTTTATTATGTTGAGGTAGGTTCCCTCTATGCCCACTTTCCGGAGAGGTTTTATCATAAATGGGTGTTGAATTTTGCCAGAAGATTTTTCTTCATCTACTGAGATGATCATATGGTTTTTCTTCTTCAGTTTGTTAATATGGTGTATCACATTGATTGACTTGCGTACACTGAAGAATCCTTGCATCCCTGGGATAAATCCCACTTGATCATGGTGTATGACCCTTTTAATATGTTGTTCGATTCTGTTTGCTAGTATTTTGTTGAGGATTTTTGCATCTGTATTCATCAGTGATATTGGTCTGTAATTTTCTCTTTTTGTAGTATCTCTGTCTGGTTTTGGTATCAGGGTGATGGTGGCCTCATAGAATGAGTTTGGGAGTGTTCCTCCCTCTGCAGTGTTTGGGAAGAGTTTGAGAAGGATGGGTGCTAGCTCTTCTCTTAAATGTTTGATAGAATTAACCTCTGAAGCCATCTTGTCCTAGACTTTTGTTTGTTGGAAGATTTTTAAACACAGTTTCAATTTCATTACTTGTGATTGGTCTCTTCATATTTTCTATTTCTTCCTGGTTCAGTCTTGGAAGGTTATATCTTTCTAAGAATTTGTCCATTTCTTCCAGGTTGTCCATTTCATTGGCATAGAGTTGCTTGTAGTAGTCTCTTAGGATGCTTTGTATTTCTGTGGTGTCTGTTGTAACTTCTCCTTTTTCATTTCTAAGAAAATCTGTCACATAATCTCAAAGAAAATTGCTTTCTCATCCAAACTACTTCTGCATCACGAGGCACTTTCAATAATGTTTGTTTCATATCAAACATAACTATGTCTGTATCTGTTTACATGTTATACACGAAACCATAAGCGGCACAAAGGATGGGACTTGGTCTTATTCTTTTTCACTATCCCCAGTTCCTTGCTCAGTGTCTGGCACACAGTATATGCTCAATTAATAGTTGATGGATCTAAAATACTAATAGTCAGAATTTATTGGGTATTTAATATTTGCCACACAGTGTTGTCTGTCCTGGGAGATTTTCAATTATTAACTCAATTAATTTGCATACAAACTTAAGGAGATGGGTACTTTTTTGTCTTTACTATTAAGAAAATGATTCTGAGACATAGACAAGTTATAGACTTTGCCCTAGGCCACATAACTGGGATGAAGACCTGGGATTTAAATCTGGGAAGTCCAGTTCAAGAGCTTGGGCTCTCAGAGATCATGAGATAGCATATGTAGGCAACTTGATCCAAGTTTATTTGAACGTTTAATGACAAAGTAACTAAAAATAATCTCTCATGGTTTCCAATCCTGTGGTCTTTTTCCTTTATCATAAAACAAATTCCTACACCTACTTAATCACACACTAAACAGATTTCTGATTTTAAGCATGCTTCCTTTCACACAGAACTTTTAAAAATAAAATTGAAATTTAAATATAATAAATTAAAATTTTTAATATAATTGCATTTTATGTTTTTCAGCTCCACATTTATACTATGAAATACAATTTCCCAATTAGAAAGAGTTGTATTTAATGATAATTACATATAAGAAATTAAAACAAAATGTATGGTCCATAATGACGATGGATGTGAGGGCAAGGTATAAGAATAGACTTTTACACGAAAGATTCTACAGAGAATCACAAGAGCAGACAGAAGGCCAGTTCCCATGAATTCAGTCTTCTGCCTTTTGCCCCATAATATACTCCATGCCTAGAACAACCGGACTTGTCTCTTGGCCCTGAAAGAAGACAGACTAAAAAAGATGAGTGAAGAAAGCAAGCCACATTCCAGTTTTGTGTTCCTGGAAAGTTTTTGAGCATAGAGGAAACAGCTACTCTTCACTGTAACTAATATTTCAATTCCTAGAATCATACTTTAGAGGATCATCTGAATGAATTAACACAACCTCATATTGGTTAAACTTTTTGCTAAAGGAAGCAATAATCAGAGTAAGAAGAGCATTGGATTTAAGCCCCAGCTCCCTCGCTTTCTAAATATGAGACTTTGGGCAAAGGGCTTAGCTTCATTCCTGTTCTTTGTTTGTAAAATAGAGTAAACATAACATCTATATCTTAGAGCACTTTTAATGTGCTTAGCTAATGAATAATTTCGTTATAGCTAGTAAAATCCTAGCAGTGACTAATTTTAGTGAGTATTCCAATAATCGGGTAACAATAATAATAAACTCACTTTGGGGAAGGTCTACCTGTTAAAACTCACATTTAAAAATAATCCATACACATACCTACCATTTACAGTTTCCTTTCCCCAGTCTCTAAGCATGATGGGATGACTTTAAGTGTGTTAAGTTTTTCTTATGGACATTTATTTTACGGCACCAAATTCTGGCTGCAGGAGCTTTATGTCCTATTTCAGGATCTGCCAAGATCTGCCAGGATCCTGTTAATTAGCTAACAAGAGACAAGTCTCTATTTCCTCCTTTATAAAATGATTTGGAGAAGATGGTCACTAAGTTATTTTCAGCTGAAAGTATGACTTGATATGCCCATATTTGTATTGTGCTAGTATTGTAAAAGTCACATAAAATAATTTTGTTTCAGTTTTCTCATCCATAAAGTAGTGATAATAATTGTGTTTACCTCAAAGAGTTGTTGGATCAATTAAAATTTTTAAAAAAGAGTCAACTGAGTTAGTAAATGTGAAACACTTAATATGGGACCTGGCATATAGAATGTTCTTAACAAGCAGTAGCAGTATCACACATATGAAATACTTTTTGAAGAATTTAAACAGAAGTATGTCCCCTTTGAAGGAATACAGGGTACATTCAGGCAATGTCTATACCAGGCTACCAGTTATATCCATTTAATCAAATCAGATCATTCTGTACAAACACTTACTTTTACCGAATTAACCAAATTAACAAGGTTTTCTTTTGGCATCGCAAAGATTAGTTTTCCCAAAGTGTCTTCTAAGGAGCACAGATTCCGTCCAATATTAAGAGCAATTAAAAAAAAAAAAAGAAACAGATAAAAGACTAAAGGATTTCATTGTCAAATATACTCTGTGGTCTACTAGAGATTCAGACAGGTTTTTCAGTTAAAATAATTGTAGATGGTATTTAACTAACAGGTAGCAACATTTCTTGACCTAAAAAACCTTTTTATCAAGACAGCATTTATTGAAAAGGAATTACAGGGAAAGACTATTCAGAAAATGCTGAGGCATATAAACCACTGTCTCTATTTTAACTTTAAATGATTTTCTTGATGCTGTTCCAGCAATAGGGAATCTCTTTAACCTCATTTTCTTTGCTTAATTACCCAGCCATAAAAATAAATTTCTTGGTTTGCACTCATTTTCTTGCCAGTTCCTTCGATTCTGACAGAAGTCTGGAATGCCCAAAGTAACTCCTATGATCCATAAAGTAATATTATTTTGGAGTTCACCATCTTTACTTGCAGTGGTGCCAAGCACCAAAGCTTTGATTTCTGATTAACAAAATTAATTTCTTCTGCTCATCAGAGGCTGCATGAACATACCACATACTCAAGAAAACCTACTGAGGTGCCAGCCTGTTCTAACAATGTCCTGGGTTCCGGATAGCAAGCTGAGCCACACAACTGTTATCTCTGCATAATACCACACAAGTGGTATTATAACACATCATGATGCCACACAAGTGTTATCTCTTCATAAAAGGAGGTCACTTCTTCCCTGGAAATGCTGCACAGGGACCACAAGGGAATACATTTCCTCACAAGAGGTTCTAGTTTTCAATGATAGTGTTGGAACCCTCCTCCTACCCCAAAAGAGAGAATGAAAAATAACTTATCATAGCTCTCTACATTATAGAAACTAGCAAATTAAACACAACTTCTTCAAAACGGTGGAAGACTTTATGAAATTAAAAATTTCTTTAAATTTGTTTCCAATATTGTGTGTTTGTATAGAGAGCATCTTTGGTAGAGAAGGTATTGTTTCTCTACATTTCAGCATATCAAAAGCCAGTTGAATATTCAAATGTAAATTCATTCCTTCTTTCCAAAATAGAGTACCTGGAAAGCTGGCTACTACTCTGTTTGGTGAATGTATACCATTTTTGAGCAGAAAGTTACAAACATGTTCTATGATCATACAGTTTCCAAACTCCTATTCTGCAATCACTGTACTATATTTGCTTGACCTTCGGTTACTTTAGTGATACAGAGAGGGTTATAAAACTTGGTTAAGAAGAATCTGCCCTAATGAATATGTTTGAATTAGACTCCAGTTCACTTACTTCCCCATCACTAATTCTAACTGGATTAAAAAACATATGAGGACAGTATTTTTTTGATAGTCTGTAGCAGTTTGTGGTCAAAACAAAATCCCCAAATCTGGTAATGAACTGTATTTTCAGAATCCTGCCCCCCCACCCCCAAATAACTCTGGTAACTTGAGAATTAGTTCAGTGATACAAAATCACTATGGATGTGCCCCAAATGGCTTTTTCTTTGACAGTTCTCAGTCTCCAGTTTGGCTCTCTAATGCGTCAACAAGATGCACAGACACTAACTCTGTGTCAAAAAGTGAGGCTGATTGCTTGGTCAGACCCAAAGATTCCTGCCTAATGAAGAATAAACTTGGCTGGTATGCAGGATTTGGGACTCTTGTTGGGTATAATGCAACCTGTGTTCCTAAGAAATGTGAGCACAACAGAAAAAGCACTGGATTGAAGTCATGAGACCCAAATTAGCCTTAATATCTACAATCAATAAGGCTGGGTAAATAACCACCACATTTGAAGTTAGGTGTTTTAATTTCAAGTCCAGTGTTTTTGTATTCTAATACAAGGCCTTTAAGGTCATATATTACTGTCAAACCCAACAAATTTCTGAGGCCGTCATAAGCTTAACGAGATGGGTAATAATATTTAGTGATCATTCACTAGAGTCCAAACATTGCAATAAGCAACTCAGACTGTGTAATGTTCAGGATAATACTGTGATGTTGGTATTATTGCTCTTTTTGTCAGATAATAAAAGTGAGCATTTTAAATAAGACATTTAAGGCCACATTGTTAAAATTTTAATGTAGATATAGCCCACGTTATATAGATATGATCGTTGTATTTTATTGTATTCAACGCATTAGAATAA
The DNA here is from genome assembly GCF_000442215.2 of Lipotes vexillifer. Classification (NCBI taxonomy): domain Eukaryota; kingdom Metazoa; phylum Chordata; class Mammalia; order Artiodactyla; family Lipotidae; genus Lipotes; species Lipotes vexillifer. The sequence goes on along the minus strand of NW_006779172.1, from coordinate 328,051 downwards.
CTATTGCCAAGTTTTGCTATGGTATGTTCTTCCAAAGTACTCCATAACAATTTGAGCCACTGTCTAGCATACAATTTACTGTTACAAAATTTCTCATATTTTTTTCCTAATTTCCTTGTCCATCGTATTCCAAATAGTTAAAGTAGTTGAGCAAAAGTCACTTGCTACTCCGTGTAAAATAAATCCAGTCATCTCCACCTTCAAAAATTACCCAGACTCTGACCACTTTCCCT
>NW_006779172.1:323994-327808 GCF_000442215.2 Lipotes vexillifer | reverse complement strand
CTCTGCCCACTTCCCCTCCCTCCACTGTAACCACTCTTATCCAAACTCACGATCTTTTTTATGTGAATTACCTCAATATTCTAAGTAGTCTTGCTGAGTCTGCTTCATTTCCCCTCACTCAGTCTTATCCCGAAAGAGTAGCCAAAGTGAGTCCATTAAGTTATAAGTTGGATTGTTTCTGTCTTCTGCTCAAAACTATCCAATGGTCTTATTTTTCAATCAGAATAAAAGTGTTTAAGTCCTTTCCAGTGGAGCACAAGATGCTACATGGTCTCCTCCTCCCCTTACCCTTTGCCTTCATCTTCTGTGAACTGACCTTCTGATATACTCCTCTCTGCTCACTATTCTTCAAACCCATTAGCCTCGCTTTGTTCCTCAAAATTGTCACTCCCTTGGCTGGAATGCGCATTTCCCAGCTATCCTTATAGCTTACTTCCACACTTTTCTCTCATCTCTACTCAAATGTCATCTTTTCAGTGACATTTTTCCTAGCCATTCTATCTAAAATTGCAACCCCAAGATACTTCCTACCTTCTTTTTCTGCTTTGTTTATTTTTTCTTTATCACTTATTGCTATCAAAACACTATGTATTTCTTTGATTCTTATTTACATCTGGATCCACCTAGTCAAAGGTAAGCTCTATTAGAACTTTTGCTGACTGCTGCATCCTGAGTACCTATAAATGTGTTTGATATAAAATAGGCTTTTAATAAACGTTTAACAAATGCATGAATAAATGAATGAATGAGTGTCTCCTATTTGTCCAGTGCTGTGCAATCCATTTATGTTTTTCCCCAGTCACTACACAAGGCACCAAGTACTAGATAAGAAGGAAATGCTAAGACTTGTGGACCTTTAACATCCAGCTGCTAAAAGTTTTGCGCAACTTTCATTAAGCTCCACACGTAGTCCTGACTGCCACCACCCAGATCCACATGTGCTAATTCCTTCTCTTGTTTCTAGCTTAGTTATGCCACAATCATTCTGTTTAAATGACAGCAATTTGGGATCACTTTCCACCTAAAGCCTTCTCATGAGGATATTCCTTCTACCCTCACCCAGCTGATGTGCTCTCCATCTAAGTGCCACATCAGCACGAGTAATACATCCCCTCAGTTTGCAAAAGAGATAAACCAGACATATTTTCTTCTTCACATAACAAGAATGCTTTCCCCCTTCTCAATTCCATATCTCCCCTGTTTTTATTTAAGTCTCCTAGGTCTGACAGCACTTAATTTCTTAATCATTCGTCTCCCATGTAATTCAGGGTTTCCTTTTTTATTTAATCAGCTCTACTTTTTTCTTTTGCCATGTTCTAGGATGGGTCTGCACATTGCTAAGCAAATGTAGACAACACCCTGTAGGGTTACATTTTATCCTAAGAGGAATTCTCATAATAACACAGAATGACAAGCATCATATATTTCCCTTTAGGAGCAAGCTGTTTCCAGAGAGAGAGAGAGAGGGAGAGAGGAGAGAGGAGAGAAATATCATTAATTAAATGAGGTGGCAGAGGAAATAGCTTGATATTAAAAGACAAATTACGATTTTCAAGATTAGAAACTATGGGAGTCCACAGTTGAATGTCTGTAGTATGTGACTATCAAGCATTGTGAAAATGAGTGTCTGACTTTGGAATGAAGTGAGTCTTAAGTATGTCTCCTCTTGTAAAATATAATTCTTAAAGGAGTTTGCACTTAGGGAATAAAACTCTGGCTACGCTGCTCAGGGGAAAAAAATACATCATGAGCTGCATTTGCCTAGAAAGGAAGCTGCACTCTGATCCTAACACCTCCTTCCAGATGGTGTATGAAGAGTCTGCCCTTTTGGCATTTATGATTGATTAGAGTCAGCCTGTGATTGCCTCCCTAGGGAGAACATATATTCAAGAGAGTACAATTCCTTCTCTGCCTCTATGCTGCCATCTGAACACTGCGATGTTAAGATACTCAAACATGAAGAAACATTTCTCTAAATTCAAACTATTTTTAGAATCTCATCCCTCTAGTCAATTATTCCTCCTATAGAAAGTCTTCAGTGCTATTATTTCAAGTCAAAGAAGCAGCAGTGGACATAGAGTCCTGTACTTTGGTAATGATGTCCCAGATTGGTCATTAGGACCTATTTGGTGTCCTACTGTGTCTTAATTTTCTTACATGTAAAACAGAGGTTCCAAACCTATCCAGGATGATTTGAGTATCAAATCTGTTAATGGACATAATGGCACTTGGAAGTTATAAAGCTCTCTAGCGAAGGCAAAATTTTATAATGAAAGAGTTATTTTAAACCGAGGTCTAGTTTTATCATAACCATGTAAAAGGCACTGCATGATACTAGAAAGGATTAGAGGACGTAGAGTCCAAAGAGGAGAGATCAAGACCTAATTCAGCCTCTTTTAGGGTATAAGACCCACAGGGAAATCACTTAATCATGTTTGGTGTTTCTTATATATAAATTAGAGGTAATGGTACTACCTACCTCACAGTGATATTGCTAGTTAATTTTTGTAAATGTGCTATGTAAATTGTTGCGTGTTGAGTTCACATATTTTCAGCAACACACTGCAGATCTAACTGCAAAACAGTAGGAAGTAGACTTGACTATTTCAGAAGTCTTTGCAAGGCCGACATATTTTATTGCTATTTTCTAGATCCCTAGTAAGAAAAAAAGATAGCTCTAACCAAAAGTTAGAGGACCTTGGACAAATTTGATATGTTTCCAATGCGTCTGATGGAGCTTGAAAATTTGAGTCTTAAGTAAATGCAGTGCTTATTTTTCTTATATGTTCATATAAAGTAGAAAATATTGTATTTCCTCAATTGTAATCATAAAATTCCACTTTTATTTCACTTGTTATCTAAATAAGCTTTGGCCTGTTTTGGTAAAAATACAAACAAACAAACAAACAAATCAATCAGGGCTCTCATCTTTTGACCAGCTTATATCCATTAGCAAGTTATAATTAAACCGTCTTTGTCCTTTGTTATCAACTTTAGAAAAATTTTTGAGGGTTGATTTTTTATAAGACAGTGTAAAAATTGGTTCTGATTTCAGCCTGCTGATAATAACATTTAGTCATGCAAATGTTGTTATTGACAGTTGACCCTTCATTCTATTAAAAATAACATGCTGAGGACTCTTTCCAAGATGGCGGAGGAGTAAGACGCAGAGATCACCTTCCTCCCCACAGATACACCAGAAATACATCTACACGTGGAGCAACTCCTACAGAACACCTACTGAACGCTGGCAGGAGACCTCAGACCTCCCAAAAGGCAAGAAACTCCCCACGTACCTGGGTAGGGCAAGAGAAAAAAGAATAAACAGAGACAAAAGGATAAGGACGGTACCTGCACCAGTGGGAGGGAGCCGTGAAGGAGGAAAGGTCTCCACACACTAGGAGCCCCTTCGCGGGCAGAGATTGCGGGAGGCGGAGCGGGGAGCTTAGGAGCCGCGGAGGACAGCACAGCAACAGGCGCGCGGAGGGCAAAGCGGAGAGATTCCCGCACAGAGGATCGGAGCCGACCGGCGCTCACCAGCCCGAGAGGCTCGTGTGCTCACCCGCCGGGGGCGGGCGGGGCTGCGAGCTGAGGCTCGGTTTCGGTTTCGGTCGGAGCTCAGGGAGAGGACTGGGGTTGGCGGCTTGAACATAGCCCGAAGGGGTTAGTGCGCCACGGCTAGCCGGGAGGGAGTCCGGGGAAAAGTCTGGACCTACCCAAGAGGCAAGAGACCTTTTCTTGCCTCTGTGTTTCCTGGTGCGCGAGGAGAGGGGTTTTAAGAGCGCTGCCTAAAGGAGCTCCAGAGACGGCCGCG
>NW_006779172.1:297037-318557 GCF_000442215.2 Lipotes vexillifer | reverse complement strand
GGTGGGAGGGAGGGAGACAAAGAGGGAAGAGATATGGGAACATATATATATGTATAACTGACTCACTCTGTTATAAAGCAGAAACTAACACACCATTGTAAAGCAATTATACCCCAAGAAAGATGTTAAAAAATAAATAAATAAATAAAAAAATAAAAGCAGCTCAAAGATTAAAAAAAAATAAAATAAAAAAAAAAATAACATGCTTTGGGTAGCCATTCCCTTTTCTCACAAACACTACTTTAAAAGGTCTACTGGCTACTTTGCAAGCACCCCACTCAAATGCCTATGGTAGAAGACTCTGATGCCCTTGACCAAATATCCCATAACTGCCCAGGCTGGATTCTTCACATAATGTGGCTTTTACCGTCTAGGTGTCTTTCCACATGCCCTACCTAATTCCATCTTCCTCCTCCACACTAAGGCACCTGTTTGTCTGTTGAAGTAACTGTCCTGAAGAAGACAATGCTAAGCACCCAAGGATGTGTGCTTCATGAAATACACTTTCTGGTGACAAGAATGGATTCACTCTATGTTATGCACTCCTACTTGTTAAATCCCTCACCTGTGTCACCATAGCTTCAATTGAGAACACTGAGTATGGGCATTTGACAGAGTGCAGATTTCCCATCCACAAGCAAATAGAATGGTATTGACCTCATTGATCTTTCTCATGTCAGCCTGAGTCATCTAATGCTCACAGCAGTTTAGATTATAGAGGTTAATAGCACAAAACCATTTACCTTTAATTCTGTTTAATACAAACATCTTTGTCTATACAGCTATAGAGCCTATATCACTATCCATAGAGATATACACATAGACATAGAACATATTTAGACATTTAGTTAATATATTTGATGGGAATATATCAGACATCAAATTAGGTCTTCTCTCTAAAATGTTTCCTCAACACTGAAATCACCAATATCACATATGTATCATTTTGAAGCAATGTTTATTCTCCTTTTTTAACTTCCAGGTATAGACTCTGTGAATTTCATGATGCATTCTTCTCATAAAAGTTCTGATATTTGGACAAAGTCAACCCTATTTAAGAAAACCTCATGATCATTTTTCCAAAAAGGACAAATACAAGAATCACAATGGGCCAAAAACAAAAAAATAAAAACCACTAAGATCAGATACGATACGATTTGTAGATCTGGAGCTTTAAGACATTCCCTTGCTTTTCTTAATTGTTTTGTTTGTTTGTTTTTTCATAGTCAGGTTACCTCTACTAGCACTTTTGCCACTGGCTGATGTTTACTGCAAGCTTATAATGCAGCAAGCATTGAACTAAACGTTTCATATAGTTACTTTTTACAATCAGAACAATGGTGCATGAAGTACGTTCTCTCATTACCACCATTTGGTAGGTAGTTCATAATACTGCATTTCAGAAACGTTAAAGAACCCAGCAGAAAAGTGGTTAATCTGGGGTTCTGACTTCAGAGCTGCTGCACAGTAACATCTCAATGTGATTCAGTTGCGAGTAGATCCTCTAATTATTACTCTCACCAAAATAACACCCAAATTCAGTGCTTTGGCTGCTTGCCTTTCAGAATCGAAAGTAGACTCTGGCTACAATGACCAAAAGCATCAGTGATCTTTTTTTGCTTGTTTGTTTTTGTTTTTTTTTTGCGGTACGCGGGCCTCTCGCTGTTGTGGCCTCTCTCATTGCGGAGCACAGGCTCCGGACGCCCAGGCTCAGCGGCCATGGCTCACGGGCGACGGCATGTGGGATCTTCCCGGACTGGGGCACGAACCCGTGTCCCCTGCATTGGCAGGCGGGCTCACAACCACTGCGCCACCAGGGAAGCCCACCATCAGTGATCTTAACATTCCCAAAGTTTCCCACAATTCTAAGCCATTTCACTTTGTAACAGACAGAGATTTTTATGATATAAAATGTGCTTTATACCTTCATAGCCCACTCATGAATATACTCATTTTCCCTGGGGCACAGTTTCTAAAACAGAGACATTTAAAAGAAATTCCATTTCTATGAGTAATTCCTCAATGTGAAATGATGGTGATATTTTAAAATTAAACATAAGCCCTTTAAAGAGAGAGAAAAGAATTCACTGTGCTTCCTCTAGAGGATAAAGGGAGTGTTCTGACTTTGCTAATCCATCTCTTGAACGTGTGATGTGTCCTTCCACTGAGAGGAGAAAGCAGCTTTGACTTTTACTCTCTGAAATGAGCTGGACTCTCTTCTGCCTATCTGATGCTCTTTCCTGGGCTCTTATCACAGTTCAAAAAAGGGGTGAAGCTGATTGGGATTTTTATGTGTGCCAAGTGTTGGCTGATGCCCACAAACGGCAAATCACACTGGAGGTGCGTCCACCATGGAGCGCTTGGATTCTCTTAAACTGCCAGGGAGATGGGAAGCACAGCAAGCGTGGTGACCCAGTAATTGCTGGAGTTGTTTTGGGTTAGAGTCAGTTTGAAACTATGAAGATGTCATGCTAGCAATCTCGATATGTGACAGCTCAATATTGTGACAGACATACGGCTGCACAATGGGAAAGGCAATTACAGCTTTACCCTGGGAACTCTTATTCTATTGCTATTTCCCCCAATACGGCATCGAGGTATTTGCATATGGGAAACTTCAGAAAGTTTTTAGGCTCTCTTTCTTCGTTTCTCTCCTACCTTCACTCCAACTTGACTTTTTCCTAAGACACAAAGGATTGCATGAGTATTACTTTAAGACTATAACAACGAAGAATTGGTAAAGGAGTTAGGAAAACGTCTACCTGAAATCGTACTCTGGAAGTATTGTCTGGGGTCCAAAGTAACTTAATTAGCATGGAATCACTTGACCATATTAGTTTTCTATTGTTTGCCAATGATGTCATGCATGCAGTGTATTTGCCCCAATATGTAATTGCTTTGGGTTTCAGGAGCCCTATAACGATCTTATTGGCAGATACAGAATGTGATATTTTATTATAATTCACAACTAGTACTTAACACAAAACTATCAGTGAAGCCTCTTATCAAATACTGTTTTATTTAATGTTCGTGACAACCACTTGAGGGAGGAATTACTAGCACCATTTCAACAAAGAGAAAATTGAGGTTCAGGGAAGTTAAGTGACTTGGCCAAGGTTACATAGTAAGTGGCAGCCCTAGATCTGTACTCCAGAATTACTGATTTTAATTACACTGCTGTCCTTACCACCTTATTTTCACCTCTTGAAAAATGTTTGTTAAATAAATTTGTATTCAAGGAAAATATAGCTGTATATTGGAGCAGGAATTCAAAATTTGGCATTTGGTTTTGAAAAGGCTGGACCAGACTCAAAAGTGAAACATTACGTTTGATCTTTTGGGCTGGAGACATATTCTTGAATTGGTTAAAAGAATACCCCCAAAAGCACACATGCCCACTGACTCAAGAGAACCATGTGTGACCCAGGGAACTCACTCAAAGCTTCTGAAGTGTTGCCGGGGTCAAGAAGGAAGACTGATGGGATTATTCCCTGATGTTTTCCACGCAGACATTCTTCTCTTTCTATTGGTCCTTCCATATCTATATTTTGAAGGCACCAGAATTTGTTCAAGCTATGAACTAAGTAGAATGAAGATGAAAGGAAGGCAGGAATGGAATAAGTAAGTCGGGGCATAGACAGGAACACGGTTTATATTTTAGATGTAGCCTTAAATACTGTTAAAAGCAACTGAAACTCTTCCATAGCTGTTGTAAAGCCTCACAGATAAGTGCCACGGAGGGCTTCTCATTACTGAACTTGGACATCACAAAGTCAGGGATTTCATCTCTTTCATCTTTGAATCCGATGCCCAGGATAGTGTGTGGTACTTAGCTAGGATTGCTTTTCCCTCCAGGGGGTTGTGACTCTGGAGGGACTGAGCAATAAATATACTTTAGTAATCAAAACCTTCAGGGGAACATATCAGTTGAACAGCACATCAGAGGTAAAAGGCATTGCACAATGCTTAAGAGCATAGAGTTTAGAATGGGAGTTTGTTTTAATCCAGACTCAGCTCCTTCTTTCCTAACTGAAAGTCAATCCCTTTATCTTTGCCAAGGTTACTTTACTCCCTTTTCTCAACAACTGTACCTCCTTTATCCTCTTCTTATGTCCTTTATTTTTCTAATTCTTAACTCAGATTTATTATCCAGTAAGTGGCAGTATGAATATGTGGATAAACAAATGAATGAATGATCAGATAGGGTCTGCAGAATGTTATCAAGCAGAAAAGAGAATTCATCTTTGTCTACAGAATGTGAAAGGAATGGAAACACCACACACACACACACACACACACACACACACACACACACACACACACTCACACACACAAATGCCTGCCAGGGATTTTGCAATAAGAAGCCTTGATTTAAATCACGGCTTGGCCAAGTTACATTTCTGAGTTCCAGTTACCTCTTCTACAAAGTGGGGATAAGAATATTTAACAGAAATAGACCAATAGCATATACACTATTATGGGGATATGGAACTATGGGGAAATTAGACTTTTTTATATTTGCACTTCTATAGTGTCTGATTTTTACTTTATGTGATTATTTTACAGGAGAAAATTGATGGAAATGAGAGGAAGGAAGGAAGGGAGGGAGGGAGGGAGGAAGGAAGAAAGGTATTCCTAAATTAAAAGCCCATTTTGTGGACTAAATGACAGTACAAGGTTGGGTAAAAAATGACACTTGTAGGGCTTCCCTGGTGGCGCAGTGGTTGAGAGTCCAGCTGCTGGTGCAGGGGGAAGGGATTCCTAAATTAAAAGCCCATTTTGTGGACTAAATGACAGTACAAGGTTGGGTAAAAAATGACACTTGTAGGGCTTCCCTGGTGGCGCAGTGGTTGAGTGTCCAGCTGCTGGTGCAGGGGGCGCGGGTTTGTGCCCCGGTCTGGGAAGATCCCACATGCCGCGGAGCGGCTGGGCCCGTGAGCCATGGCCGCTGAGCCTGCGCGTCCGGAGCCTGTTTTTTAGGCTCTCTTTCTTCGTTTCTCTCCTACCTTCACTCCAACTTGACTTTTTCCTAAGACACAAAGGATTGCATGAGTATTACTTTAAGACTATAACAACGAAGAATTGGTAAAGGAGTTAGGAAAACGTCTACCTGAAATCGTACTCTGGAAGTATTGTCTGGGGTCCAAAGTAACTTAATTAGCATGGAATCACTTGACCATATTAGTTTTCTATTGTTTGCCAATGATGTCATGCATGCAGTGTATTTGCCCCAATATGTAATTGCTTTGGGTTTCAGGAGCCCTATAACGATCTTATTGGCAGATACAGAATGTGATATTTTATTATAATTCACAACTAGTACTTAACACAAAACTATCAGTGAAGCCTCTTATCAAATACTGTTTTATTTAATGTTCGTGACAACCACTTGAGGGAGGAATTACTAGCACCATTTCAACAAAGAGAAAATTGAGGTTCAGGGAAGTTAAGTGACTTGGCCAAGGTTACATAGTAAGTGGCAGCCCTAGATCTGTACTCCAGAATTACTGATTTTAATTACACTGCTGTCCTTACCACCTTATTTTCACCTCTTGAAAAATGTTTGTTAAATAAATTTGTATTCAAGGAAAATATAGCTGTATATTGGAGCAGGAATTCAAAATTTGGCATTTGGTTTTGAAAAGGCTGGACCAGACTCAAAAGTGAAACATTACGTTTGATCTTTTGGGCTGGAGACATATTCTTGAATTGGTTAAAAGAATACCCCCAAAAGCACACATGCCCACTGACTCAAGAGAACCATGTGTGACCCAGGGAACTCACTCAAAGCTTCTGAAGTGTTGCCGGGGTCAAGAAGGAAGACTGATGGGATTATTCCCTGATGTTTTCCACGCAGACATTCTTCTCTTTCTATTGGTCCTTCCATATCTATATTTTGAAGGCACCAGAATTTGTTCAAGCTATGAACTAAGTAGAATGAAGATGAAAGGAAGGCAGGAATGGAATAAGTAAGTCGGGGCATAGACAGGAACACGGTTTATATTTTAGATGTAGCCTTAAATACTGTTAAAAGCAACTGAAACTCTTCCATAGCTGTTGTAAAGCCTCACAGATAAGTGCCACGGAGGGCTTCTCATTACTGAACTTGGACATCACAAAGTCAGGGATTTCATCTCTTTCATCTTTGAATCCGATGCCCAGGATAGTGTGTGGTACTTAGCTAGGATTGCTTTTCCCTCCAGGGGGTTGTGACTCTGGAGGGACTGAGCAATAAATATACTTTAGTAATCAAAACCTTCAGGGGAACATATCAGTTGAACAGCACATCAGAGGTAAAAGGCATTGCACAATGCTTAAGAGCATAGAGTTTAGAATGGGAGTTTGTTTTAATCCAGACTCAGCTCCTTCTTTCCTAACTGAAAGTCAATCCCTTTATCTTTGCCAAGGTTACTTTACTCCCTTTTCTCAACAACTGTACCTCCTTTATCCTCTTCTTATGTCCTTTATTTTTCTAATTCTTAACTCAGATTTATTATCCAGTAAGTGGCAGTATGAATATGTGGATAAACAAATGAATGAATGATCAGATAGGGTCTGCAGAATGTTATCAAGCAGAAAAGAGAATTCATCTTTGTCTACAGAATGTGAAAGGAATGGAAACACCACACACACACACACACACACACACACACACACACACACACACACACTCACACACACAAATGCCTGCCAGGGATTTTGCAATAAGAAGCCTTGATTTAAATCACGGCTTGGCCAAGTTACATTTCTGAGTTCCAGTTACCTCTTCTACAAAGTGGGGATAAGAATATTTAACAGAAATAGACCAATAGCATATACACTATTATGGGGATATGGAACTATGGGGAAATTAGACTTTTTTATATTTGCACTTCTATAGTGTCTGATTTTTACTTTATGTGATTATTTTACAGGAGAAAATTGATGGAAATGAGAGGAAGGAAGGAAGGGAGGGAGGGAGGGAGGAAGGAAGAAAGGTATTCCTAAATTAAAAGCCCATTTTGTGGACTAAATGACAGTACAAGGTTGGGTAAAAAATGACACTTGTAGGGCTTCCCTGGTGGCGCAGTGGTTGAGAGTCCAGCTGCTGGTGCAGGGGGCGCGGGTTTGTGCCCCGGTCTGGGAAGATCCCACATGCCGCGGAGCGGCTGGGCCCGTGAGCCATGGCCGCTGAGCCTGCGCGTCCGGAGCCTGTGCTCCGCAACGGGAGAGGCCACAACAGTGAGAGGCCCGTGTACGGCAAAAAAAAAAAAGACACTTGTAAACGTGTGTTCCCCTCTTCCCTCCTGTATACAGTTGTGGGTAGAGTATTGTGCCAGGTCATAGTCACACTTTGAAAAGCTTCAGTTTCTCACAATTAATTGCCAGGTTTTGGATGGTTTTGTTTGTTTGTTTGATTCTGGATTTCAAGGCAGATGATAGCATTAGTATTAGGTGAAAGGTTTCAGAATGAAGAAACCCTGACTAGTAAAGGATGGAGAATTGTAGGAAAGCAGTACAGAGTGCTAATTTCATAATTTCTAATTCCTAGTAGTTCCAACCTAAAGGCCATTGAATTCATGTTTATGTCTTATACTGAAAGGAGCTTGATTTCTCACCACTGACAATACTGCAACTTCATATATTTATATATCAAAGCATCTTTAAGTTCATTATAGGAAAGGAAATTATTTTCAGGGTTTACAGATTTTTTTTTCTTTTTTTTTTTTTGCGGTACGCGGGCCTCTCACTGTTGTGGCCTCTCCTGTTGCGGAGCACAGGCTCCGGACGCGCAGGCTCAGCGGCCATGGCTCACGGGCCCAGCCGGACCGCGGCACGAACCCGCATCCTCTGCATCGGCAGGCGGACTCTCAACCACTGCGCCACCAGGGAAGCCCAGGGTTTACAGATTTTAATAAATAATTATGCTGTTTTCTCAAATGATCTATGAAAAATCACCCAAGTCAAATATTTGTTTTATTGTTACTGTATACATGGAGTAACATGTAACTTTCTCCTAAGTCTGAAAATTATGATGTTTTTGCCAGCATTTAGACATGGTTTGTTTTAGAAATAATTGCTTTATATTTGTGGCTAGCAACAAAACCTGGATTCTATTCTTTTTAGATTTACCTGGTCTAACTCTAGTCAATTTAAAGACAAAAAAGGGGGAAGAGTGTCTATGGCTAATTATAAGACATATTATCAAAATGCTACAAATTGAAAACCTTTTGTCTTTGGCCACAGACCTTTCCTTATAACCTAAGGCAGTCTTATAAAGATATTCCCAACACCCCTACCCTTCCAAATAAAATAATAGTAAAATAAACTAACTAATAACTTTAACAGACTATTAATATTTACCAGCTCTTTCTTGTCTTACTGGTTTTGCCCTGGTGATACATGATAAAATTCACAACCTTGAACACTAGTACCCTGAATGCATGTTACCAAAATGAATTTAAACCTCAATTATAATTAAAGCTAGTTGTCTACAGGAAGATTTTTCTTAAGCCTTTCCTAATACACCCCAGGCTCCTGGCCTATGGGCCTCATTAAATTTCTCAGCCACCCTAGGGATTCTTAGGCTTTGGAGATCTAAGGGATGCTTATTGTTCAAGCCTTACTGAAGGAGCTCACCTTCAAGGAGAAGGGAAAGAACATATACACAAATACATATAAGGTAATATATTTAAGACACAATCAGACATGGCCACTCAAATGCAATGGCAATTCAAGGAACTCATATGCAATAGAGGAAAATCAGGAGAAGCTTCATAAAGATGATAGTCACTCTAGTATTGAGGAAAAGCCTGGTTTCTGAAGGCAGTAGGGAGAAGACACTTCAGGAAAAAGGAACCATATATGAGTAAAAAGCAGATATGAGAAAAGGACAGTGTAGCATGTCTTCTCTGCCTTGTCAGATAAGCAGCAAAACATTGACCACTCAGATCTTTTTTTTTTTTTTTTTTGCTGTACGTGGGCCTCTCACTGTTGTGGCCTCTCCCGTTGCAGAGCACAGGTTCTGGATGCTCAGGCTCAGCGGCAATGGCTCACGGGCCCAGCCGCTCCGCGGCATGTGGGATCCTCCCAGACCGGGGCACGAACCCGTGTCCCCTGCATCGGCAGGCAGACTCCCAACCACTGCGCCACCAGGGAAGCCCGACCACTCAGATCTTGAGGCAACCTAGTAGGGGCTAGGGTGACCCTACCCCAAGGGAAAGCACACTAGTCCATGCCTGGCACTCACTGCTCAGCTATGCTGTGGAAGTGAACCCAAGGAAGCACTCTCCCTGCAGGCAGGACATCTGTTTCAACAGCCAGCTGCCGACAGTCTCTACTCATTGTGGAAAATAGGTTCATGGAAGAGCTGAAGTAGCCTGCAGGGCAGGAGCCCAAGGCACTCAGCCCAAGGAATATAGCACACAGGCAAGGGAAGATCAGGTGGGAGCACCGAATCTTTTTTACAGGAAGAGCAAGAAAAATTAGAGCTGGGAAAACTGCATCATCTTAGGGGCAATCATGAGTATAAAGACATGGGGAATGGCATCTCAGAAAATAAAGGAAAACAATCTAAAGCCCTAAAGCATGAGAAAGCCACAGAATGGCATACAAGGAGCACACTCAGGATAGAGAAGTGATACTGGATTTAGCTTTCAGAGTGCCCACGAAAGTCCCTACTGCCTCCAGATGGGCAGGCCACCATCCAGTACACCAGGGCTGCTTGGAGAAATGGCTATCATATAGAACATATCGCAGGCATGACCACTGGCGTCTCCAACTAGAGAGTGAAAATGAGGCCTCGTTAATGGCCTGATGAGATATTTACTAACTTGATCAGAGGCCAAGGCTCACTTTCTTCCTGAAAATGTCCATAGTTATTCCTGGAAATGTCTGGGATGTCTCGCACTGCTCAGGAAATGTCCACTCAGTCTTCTCAGTCAAGGTGCTGTGCTACAGCCTCTGTTTGTCAGTGAATGCCCTGAGAACATGGCTTTGAGGCACAACAATCTTCTCTGATGGCTCTATAACACCTTCAGTTGACATCACACTTGTGTCTGAGGATGGAGAGTCATTGCCTCCTTACCCTGCACCTGATACTAAAATCGGGACTCCCAGACCAGCATGGATCGCATCCAGAGTCAATTACTCTTTCATTCACCCAGATTCATCAGGTTCTGTTCTTAATGACTCTATAGACATGTAAAAAAAATTTTTTTAAATTGAAGTATAGTTGATTTACAATGTTGGGTTAGTTTCAGGTGTACAGCAAAGTGATTCAGTTATTGGTACAGCCACTATGGAAAACGGTATGGAGGTTCCTTAAAAAACTAAAAATAGACCTACCATATGATCCTGCAATCCCACTCCTGGGCATATATCTGGAGAAAACCATAATTCAAAAAGGCACCCTAATGTTCACTGCAGCACTATTTACAACAGCCAAGATGTGGAAGCAACCTAAATGTTCATTGACAGATGAATGGGTAAAGAAGATGGGGTATATTTATACAATGGAATATCAGTCATTAAAAAGAATGAAATAATGCCATTTGCAGCAACATGGATGGACCTAGAGATTATCATACTAAGTGAAGTAAGTCAGAGAAAGACAAATAACATATGATATTACTTACATGTGGAATCTAAAAATATGATACAAATGAAATTATTTACAAAAGCAGAAACAGACTCACAGACATAGAAAACAAATTTATGGTTACCAAAGGGGGAAGCGGGGGGAGATAAATTGAAGTTTGGGATTAACATATACACACTACTATGTATAAACTAGATAACCAACAAGGATCTACTGTATAGCATAGGAAACACTCTTCAATATTCTGTGATAATGTATAAGGGAGAACCTGAAAACAATACCATCTTCTTCATCTCTCTTGACTCTTACTTCTCTTTAGAAACTTGGTCCCACAAATACACATCAGTCTGTTCTGAATTTTTTTTTTTTTTTTTGAGGTACGCGGGCCTCTCACTGTTGTGGCCTCTCCCGTTGCGGAGCACAGGCTCCGAACGCGCAGGCTCAGCGGCCATGGCTCACGGGCCCAGCCGCTCCGCGGCATGTGGGATCTTCCTGGACCAGGGCACGAACCCGTGTCCCCTGCATCGGCAGGCGGACTCTCAACCACTGCGCCACCAGGGAAGCCCTGTTCTGACTCTTTAATCCAAGTTTAAAAACTGCCCCTTCTCTGTTTATGAAATCTTGCCCACAGTCCACCAATTCTATTATAGCCAGTCTTTAAATCTTAGTCTTGACATAATTATATCACACAACTGAGAATAGAATGAAGAAAAAGAGCTAATTAACATTTATAGTGCTTTTATATAGATTAACTTATTGAAACTTATACGTTGAATTAGATAATGTTATTTTATTCTTGCGTCTCCTCCATCTTACCACATTTGAAAAACAAATTACTTATCTTCCTTCCCAAATCTTTCCTTCTACAGTCCTCCCCATCTTCGTAAATGGAAGCTTCTGTTTATTCAGATCAAAAACTTCACAGTTATTCTTAATCTCTCTCTCACTCACAGCCTACTTTTAATCATTCCGCAAATTATATCTACTCAAAATATATTCAGAATCCAACCAGTTCTTAGTTGTACCTCTACCATCATGGTGCAAGAGACTATCATCCTTCACATGGATTATTGCAACAGCCTGCTGATTTTCCTCTCTTCTTTCACCTGCACCTCCCTCCAGTCTACACTCACCACAGAAGTCAAAGGAATCAAGCATCCTCCCCCATACCTCCGACTTCTAGGACCCCGACTCCCATCACTTTCTCCCGAGCCTGCTTCTGTTTAGCTACTCCGTAAACCTTGATGTTCCTCAAATGCACTAAGCCTGCTGTCACTTGAAAGCCTCTGCACATGTTTCCTCTTTGCTCCCAGATATTTGCATACCTCAGTGGCTCACTTCCTTCTGGTCATTCTCATATTCTTAGTGATGCCTTACCTGATTATTAGTTTAAAATTGCGAGGCACTCCACCTATACTACATGTTCCTTCCCTACTTTGTATTCTTCTATAGAACTTATCATCATCCAACATAACATTAATTTCATATTCTTCTGTTTTGCTTCTTTGCTTGTTGACTGTCTCTGCCCACTAAAATGGGGATCGGTGAGAGCCAGAATTTCTATTGATGTGGTTCTCTGCTGTATCCCTGAAGCCAAGAAGAGTACCTGACTCATAGTGGGTGCTCAATAAACATTTGTGGAATGACTGAATTAATTAACACATGTTAAGCAATAAATTTGGAGGAACATTGACTTGTGTTCCAGTTTCTCCTCTTTAATTTATTAGTTCATGACCTCATGAATAACACTCTCAGTCTCAGTCTCATTTACCCCAACTATAAAATAGAAATAATGTTGGGTATTAACTAATATGGTAAATGTGAACTGTCTAGGACATAGTTGACATTTAACAGATGGTGATTGCTATTCCTATTAAAATATTATTTTTAATAACTTTGGGGATGCCCTCTTCCATCTTCATTAAATGAAAGAATTTCTACTTTTATCATAAAGAGTAAAGGCACATGAATTAAATAGAGAATATAAAATAAGTGAGAATGTCCAGCTCAGAGTCTGATCCATAAAGTTCTGTAATGAATGATGTTTTAATCATAAACCATCCTCAAGATTTCTTTATTCTTGTATGCACTAAATTTTTTTTTTCTTTCCTGAAATACCTATTTTTTTTTAACATCTTTATTGGAGTATAATTGCTTTAAAATGGTGTGTCAGTTTCTGCTTTATAACAAAGTGAATCAGCTATACATTTACATATATCCCCATATCCCCTCCCTCTGGCGTCTCCCTCCCCCCCTCCCTATCCCACCCCCCTAGGTGGTCACAAAGCACCAAGCTGATCTCCCTGTGCTATGCGGCTGCTTCCCACTAGCTATCTATTTTACATTTGGTAGTGTATATATGTCAATGCTACTCTCTCACTTCATCCCAGCTTACCCTTCCCCCTCCCTGGGTCCTCAGGTCCATTCTCTACGTCTGCGTCTTTATTCCTGTCCTGCCCCTAGGTTCTTCAGAAACTTTTTTTTTTTCTTTAGGTTCCATATATATGTGTTAGCATACGATATTTGTTTTTCTCTTTCTGACTTACTTCACTCTGTATTGCACTAAATTTCTTGACTTCAAAAGTAGTTCAGCATCATGGGGGATTGGAAGGATTTTAGAAATTCTAAGAGTTAATATACCAGGTTGCTAAAGCGTGCTTTGCCTAAGGCTTTCCTATTCAGTTTTTGAGCTTAGGGGAGCTAAGAATAAGGATTCTTCAAGGCGTGCTTAACAGTGCCCAGACCCCAAAGTAGGTGGCCCTAGTTAAAGAGATTTCTTTTTCGACTTCAGGAAAATCCTCAAGGCCTTCCTTGCTTTTTATTTGCTATCAAAAGCATGGGAACTCCTGGAGAGGTATTCTTACAACTTTTCTTCCTGCAGGTAGCCTACCTGGGAAAAAGTAACACTTTATTATCATTACTGGTGAAAGGCCCACATCAAAATCAAGTCAGCTAATTAACCAAAAGGAAATCGGTGGCATGATTTTCTTTTGCCAAATCACATGAATGCAAGTCAAGGGGCCTTAACCAGTAGGGGACTGGAGCCAGCTGGTACCAGCCTGCAAGACTACATTCTAAACATCTTTTCCCACCTCTGTGTCCAGTGACACCACATTGGTAATTAAAATGGGTCATAGGGGGGAGTATTTACACCCCAGAAAGAAGAAAACACTACCAATCAGAGCTTTTTTCTCCTTCTTTTCTTTTCTTTTTTTTTTTTTTACCTCAGAGAGCTGGCTTTACAGCACACCTTTGGTTCCACCTTGTTATTTTCGGGTGTATGAAAAAAACAATCATTCATTCAACAATTTGTTACCACTGTGCCATCTCTGTGCAAGACACTCAATTTAGGAGTTGCTCTCTGAAATAGAAGCACACCATTCAGCTGAATAGAATGCTTGTCCCAAATTGTTTTACTGCCTTTGAAATTTCTGGTTTATGGTTCGGTTTTGTGAACAGTAAATGTGCACTGTGAAACATTTTGCTTTACTGCAGAGATATTTCATTGTATTTGCACCGTGAATATGGAGCTTTAAGCTCCATATTACATCTTTAAGATGTAAAATGTGACAAATCAAGCATAAGGAATTCCCATGATATTTAGCACATTTGTCACTTAAAAAAAAGTTGAGAACATTGAGGTACTGCCAATGATATGATCGTTTTACTTATTTGGACAGGCAGGATAGAGACTTAACAGACATGGGCTGATTTTTCTTTCAAAAAGTGCTTCAAATATACCTGGAAACTTTTAAATTATGTTTGATAAGCTGGAATATGGCAAGAGTGCAATCGCTCTGATGATGTTCTCTGTGTTTCTCAGCTCCACCTCTCAGCCCTCAACTAGCTCAGAAATATTGGCTAAATCTGCATTATAGATTCAGAAAAACTCCAGAATCACATTCAGGATGATGGCAATAAGAAGTAACTGCCACTCACTCTCAAACATCCTTTTTGATGCCTTTAATCTCTTTTCCTTAACAAAGTAATGGTTATCTTGTTATTTTGTTTCTAAGTTTCTAATAATAAAAACATGTTTTGCTTATGATAATGCCAATATATTTTTTAAAGATATTTCAAAATGTATTTTAAAAGAAATAATAACTTAATACATGGGCAATTTTTTAAATCTAATAACCTTTGTAAACCTTAAAACCCACAGAGTAGTGCAATTTTCTGCTAATATAGGCTATTTTCTATGTTGAATACTATATGGCACCCTGATCATTTCATTCTGTGGCAACTATAAAGTTTACATGACAGATAGAATGCTGCCGTAATGTTCTAAATTCTTGGAAGTTTTAAAGGTGTGAGTTCTAAGTGTTATTTTCTGTCTCAGGAACCTATTAAAATGAACTTCCATGAAACAAGGTGTACCATGTGAAAATATCATCTTTCTTGTTCAATGTGTTATCCCTATTCTTCACCGAAAATCATATAAAGTAGAACTCACCCCACTTCAAACTTTGCTCTTTCCTTTTATTTTACAGAACTAGGCACTCACAGAGAGCTCTTCATCCAAAGAGCAAGACTTTTATGATAAAGCCAACCAAACAAAAACCAGGATGCTTTTTTAAAAACTTGATCCTGTAAATACTCAATATTTTAAAAGCCCCCCTAAGTCTACCGCTGCTTTGTCAAATACGCAAGTCAAAGTTTATGTCCTCTGAGTGTCTATGACGTAAGTCAGAAAGATCTCTTTTCATCTGTCTATGATGAGCAGAACTCTTCTGCTTTCGCAAGAAGCCCCTTGCCGTGCATTAAACATGACTGTTTCTGTCCCATCAAGATTCCTAGCATCAGGGCTCTTGTTGGTTTCCCTAAGCCTCTGGCATCCCCTGGTCCAGGACCGAAATGCTAGAGAGTTTGTTAGCTGTGATTCTGACTTTCTGCCAAGGGACTTTTATATGTGTGCATAAAGTTCTGTCCTTAGGTAACTGAAGAGCCATTGTTTATGTGATGCCCAGCCTGTTAGGCTTTACAATAAACTGATGAAATTCAGAGCCTCTCTGTGGGCTATGTTTAAGGATAGATTTCATACCTGTCTTAAAGGACAGTGACGTTAAATCGTCTTGTTACCATATGTTGCTATTTTTGTTTATTCATTGTAGTTATTTGTTTTTTTTCTTGTGTGTGTTGGGATGAGTGGGATTGACACTTGACTCACAGGCCGCCATCATATATATATGTATATATAAACGTGAAGCTGTGGTGGTTGGTATTTAGAGTTCGAGCATGTATGATGAGGTAGAGGGGGCACTTGACCTTAAATATTTAAAAGTATATGTGTGAAGAACGATGCTTATCTCTGCTCTTCTCCTACCCAAGTTAGAAGAATAAGCACCTCGGTTCATTTGCAGGGAGAGGGTTCATATAAAGAATTCTCTAACTTGCTAAAGGAATGTGCAGTGTGAGAATACATTACTTAGTGATGTTGTGGAGCTCCCCTTCTGCTGAGCTTTCGGAAGATACAGGACAGATTATTTCCCAGCAGTTTGAAGCACTCGCTCTCCGTCTGCTAAACTCCTAGAGCAACTCATGTATGATGAGTAATGTGCTCCAATAGGCGCTAGCAGCAAAGATGAACAAGACACTGCCTTGTTCTGAAGAGATGAAAGATACCTTTCTACATTATATATTACAGTTACGGTAGACTTTCCATTTTAACACTGTTAATGGTTTGTAGATAACTTGATAGTTAGGTCTATATCATAAATATATATGTGATATGCCCTTCCTGGTGACTAGAATAGTGTTTCACATGTAGGAGACAATTTGCCAAAATTAATTCATTTAGCGATTATTCCTTCATTCAATAATTATCTGAAAGTTTCTACTGTGTAAAGTAATCATCTCTTTGCCCCTGAGATGGGTTTTCATGTGTTCCTACCCAAATACGGGGGAACAGACTTAGTGAAAGGTTGAGTGTTTTTGTTTGTCTGTTTGCTTTGTTTTGCTCTGTTTTACAGCTGTATGGTTCTACCTGAATTATTATTTTTAAAATTTAACCATAAAAGCAGACCCATCGAAATATCTTCAAAAACGCCTCCAAAGGATTCTACTTCCTGGAGGATAGAGTAGACTTACAGTTTCCTATCCACCCCACTAAGTACAGTTATAACCCCTGGACATTATATGTTAAAAGAAATATATAAGAAGAAGTTGAAAGGTGCAGAGTAGGAGACAGGCTGTCAAGGAAGCTTAGATCCAAGTAATGACATGATGGTGAATTCCTGGGTTCTCCTTTTGCCTCATCTACCCCAGAGTTGAAGTCGAAGAGACCAGAAACCCAGAAACGCTGACAGGTACAGACAAGAAAAGAAAGAAACAACAAAAGTCTCTTCTCTCTATCCTAAGGACAAGGAAAATGCAGTTTCGCAACAGGAAAAACTCTAAGACAATTCCTCTCTTATCCAACTGAACACCTCCAAAAACATATTGCTTTATGCTTACCCAAGCCAGGAAAGCCCTAATGGGGCCCTAGATTTTCACCTTCAACAAGTTGTGACAAGGTCCCCTAAACTCCCCAAAAAGGTGGTATCAGACAAGGCCAAGTAGGAAACTAGAACTTTTATGTCTGCCAAGTAGCCACAAGGCCACCTTCCACCCCTTGCTTTGCGAGTGGAGGTGACGTGGGGAGCCTGGATTTCTACCTCCAGTCAGCAGTAACAGGGGACCTTTCCTGACATATTGGAAATGTATCCGATTTTGCCTCATGGAGAGTCAGGCCTTTCACTACTTCCCAGCAGGAACGAGGCCACTCTTCCGCCCATAGTGTCCGTGGTGGCCAAATGGGTAGCAGTTACACCACCCTCCTATCCCTCGCAGCCAGGGACATATCGGTGGATGTCTAGTGTTAGCTGGAACTCCTGTCCACGCTCAGAAGTAATGAGGAGGCCCCACCCACTCATGTGTCAACAGAGGCCAAGTAAGGAACATGAATTTCCACTCCCACCTGATGTAATTTACCCCCCACCTTCCCCTGCTGAAGCAATATCGGAAGAAGGCAGCTAAAAGTGAAGGTTTAAATAAGATGTAGAGTCTCATAATATAATACCCAAAAGATCCAAGTATCAGTTGCAAATTATTCATTACACCAACAACCAGGAAGGTTTCAAATGGATGAAAACCTCAATAGATGCCAACGCCAAGAAGAGCAAGTGGATGCCCATAAGCATGTCTTTAATGTGACTTAAGTTTCACATCTCATACAAAAATTAACTCAAGATGGGTTATGAGTCATGCACTTAAATATAATAAAGACTATAAAATTTTTAGAAAAAACACATAGAAGAAAACCTTTGAGGTCCAGGGCTAGGAAAAGAGTTCGTAGACTGGACACTAAAGCATGATCCACAAAGGGAAAATCTGATAAACTGGACTTTATTGAAATTCAAAACTTTTTCTCTGCAAATAAACACCACAATGGATAGTACCGTATACCTCGTGGACTGACTATTACCAGCAAGACAAATGCTGGTGACGGTGTGGAGAAAAGGGAATCCTGGTGCACTGTTGGTGGGGATGTAGATTGGTGCAGCTACTATGGAAGACAGTATGAAGGTTCCTCAAAAAACGAAAAATAGTACCGCCATATGATCCACCTATCCCACTTCTAGGTGTATATACAAAGGAAATGAAATGGTTATCTTGAACAGGTATCTGCCCTTCCATGGTCATTGCAGCATTATTCACAGTAACCAAGATATGGAAACAACCTAAGTGTCAACCAATAAATGAATGGATAATGAAAATGTTATGTGTAACATATATAGATATATGAAATTTATTCAGTCATAAAAAGAAGGAAATCCTGCCATTTATAACAACATGGGTGGACCTTGAGGGCATTATGCTAAGTGAAATAAGTCAGAAAGGTAAAGGCAAATACTGTATGATCTCACTTATATGTGGAATCTAAAAGCATCGAACTCATAGACACCGATAGTAGATTAATTGTTACCAGGGGTGGGAGGTGGGAGTAATAGACATTGGTCAAAAGGTACAAACTTTCTGTTATGAGATGACTAAGTTTTGGGAATCTAAGGTACAGCATGGTGACTATAGTTAACAACACTGTATTATATAGTTACATGTTGCTAGGAGAGTAGCTCTTAAGTGTTTTCACCACCACAAGAGTAACAAAATGGTAATTATTTGAGATGAAGCATGCGTTAACTAACCTTATTATGGTAAACATTTCACAGCCTGTATATGTATCAAATCATCACACTGTACACCTTAAACTTTCACAAGGTTACGTGTCAATTAACTCTCCATAAAGCTGGAAAAAACCCACTATATATACAACCACCATATAATCTAGCGACTGCACTTCGGAGCAATGAAATGAAATCTATGTTTACACGAAACTCTGTACATTAATGCTTCTAGCAACTTTGTAATAGCCTCAAAGTGAAACAATCAAGACATCCTTCAAAAGGTGAATGGTAAAATAAACTGTTGTATATCTTTACCATAAAATACTACTAGCTGGAAAAATAAAGGGACTGTTGATGCACCCAATAACCTGGATGAATCTTCTGAGAATTGTATTGAGTGAAAAAAAGCCAGTCCCATAATGTTACACACTGTGTGATTCCATTTACATAACACTGTTGTAATGACAAAATTATGGCAATGTCTGTGCTTAAGGAAGAAGTTGGGGATGGGAATGAAGTGGGTGTGGCTATAAAAAGGCAACAGGAGGGGCCCTTGTGGTGACAGAAAATCTCTGCTCCTTGTACAAATGTCAATGTCATGGTTGTCTTATTTACTGTCCTATAGTTTTGTAAGATATTATCATCGGGGGGATGGGAGAAGAGGACATGGGGTCTCTCCATGTTATTTCTTAAAACTACATGTTAATGTACAATTGTTTCACAATTAAAAAGCTTAATTAAAAAGTCAATCATTAACAATATCACATTTACATATTTTACATCTGTACTACATAGCAATCACATGAATGCCCTTAGTTGATTTTCAGAAAAAGAGATTATGGCCCTAAGAGGAATGTTTTCCATTGCATTCTATTATAATTCACCATCTGATGCCACTCAGTTAAGCCAGGAGCAGCACTGGACTAAAAGTCAGGCAAATCTTAGGTAAGCCAAAAGCTGTGACCTCAGTGAAGAGACGAATCAAGCCAATCAGAGTCTCGCTTTCGAAAATTTAAACACACACACACACACACACACACACACACACACACCTTTACACATAAACAAGGGATAAGCTATGTGCTCACTGTTAAATTGCTATCTCTCAGTTCAAATCCATCCTCCTCTATCTTGCTTTGAAATGCTGAGCCTGGGTCTCTGCAAAGCACAGGTCTCCTTTGTCACCTGATTCCCTACTTATGCCAACAGAGAGAGCCAGAGGGAGACTAGAAAGTTGGAGGGGGAACTGTTCCTGACCTATACCCCACACAACAGTTGGTTCCATTTTGCATTTTTTCCTACACACCTAGAAATAGCCTAATTGCCCCCCTCTCCAAGTGATGTTACAGCACTAGCTGCCTGGTATCCCTTCCTCAGAGATGTGGTCCCAGCTCTGCCTGTGGAATCCCTTCTAATTCGTCGGGCTGTTACATTGTCTCAACACCATTCCTCACAAAATTCTGAGTCCCAGATCTTTGCAGTCGCCAATCTAAGCTCCTGGGGCACGACACCAGCTAGCTAGAATAACTCTTCTTAGAGACATTAATCCCAGCAAGGTGGAGTCCTCCCCACCCAAGCTTCTAAAGTTCCTGTATGTTTCAGGCAACACCCCTACCCAAGACTCCTAAATTCCAGTTCTGTAAAGGCCCTCCTCCAATATTCTAAATTCTAATCATCTCAAACTCTTGCTGTTGTCCCTGCAGCCAAAGTAGCCACTTCCTGCAACTTCTATCTCTATGACTTATCACTGCCCCTTTTTGCATTTTTAATTCTCCGATATCTGGTAAATAATTCTTAAATTACATTTTATCTCTTAATATAACCAGTGTGGTTTCTGTCTCCTGAGTGTAACCCAACAGAGGCAGGCCATTAGCAGCAAGATTTGAAGCTGAATACATGGGAGGTGGCCAAAGAGGCCATGAGAAGCTATGTGCAAGGCAAAATTATGAGAGAAGCAAATAAAAGAGGCGTAAGAAAAGCAATCAGAAGCCGACAGAGAGGAAGAGTGGGGAGGCGGGGAGGGGAGAGAGAGAGAGGAATGAATGGAATATATGTTCAGAGAGAAGTTGAATTGCAAAAAGGATAAGTTCCCTGTTGCTTATGAGAATGGTACAGACATTTAAGAAGGTTCTAGAACTGTCTTTTCTTTTTCTTGTTCAAATTGTTTCAGTTCCAGCCCACACATGTTAACAGAATAATTCTCTTTTCACTTGAGTCACTCATGTGAGTCTTTCTTCCCTATAAACACAAGAGTAGGAGTAAAAGAAAACAACATCCTCCCTTCTGTATAGATAGAAGGACTAAGATATAAGGCAAAGAAAGGGGACCATCACATATACTTTAAAAACAAAAACAAAAACAAAACAAATGAACCAGAAAACAAGAGCTTCAGGTCTTTTTCTCTCTTTGTTGATTCATGTTCCTCTTGAGGGGCTGCTACCATATCTTTATCTTACCATCACCTCCTCACCTTTAGAGAGCACTTTACATGCTAGAAAACACCTCCATATCTATGTTCTTACGCGACTTTCCAAACAAAGTGGTTTCCCAGAAGACAGATAACATGTCTTCTATTTAGCTTAATCTATGCAATGTGATGCACTTGTTGCAGGAAAGAATAGTTGTCTTCAGGGAAGCTCTTCAGTTATGAATTCAGGACAGACAGCTGTTATGCAAGCAACCCGGAGAGAGCTAAATATTAACAGGAAAATGTAAGAGCAATTCCTCTTGCCCTGGTGCCAGGTTCTAATAACATTTCTACTTCCCCCACAAAACAGCA
>NW_006779172.1:295935-296574 GCF_000442215.2 Lipotes vexillifer | reverse complement strand
AGGAATGATTCAAGTAAGTATTTGCCAATTAAAATGACAAGTAGAAATGTCTCCCTTGCCATAGATGGAGCTTAATAGCACTATGACTTGATCTTACTTTTTTCTCCTCGACACAGTGAAATGCCACAGATGAATGAACAGATTACTTCCATTTCGCAGAGCTGGACAGCTCCTATTTCTAGGTTCAAGTGGCCTTGACTGTTGATGATACAACATTTAGCTACAGACCACGGCACAGCCTGTGCCCTCAGCCCACAAACTGCCAAATGTATGAGTCACTTAGACTTCCATTCTTCCCCACCGGTTCATTCAGACAAGTTCAGCTTTTGCAACAGCCCAAGAGAAAATATTTTCACACTGTCACCACATCAAGCTTTCCAATCTCACCAGGTTTTCAAAGGGAGAATAAAAAGCCAGTTACCTTTCCTAAACACTTTGTTCCATACCAATGACCAAACTGCTGCCCCAGTTTCAAAGAAGGAGGGGGGCATCACCATTTGCCTGCTTGTTTCATTCTGAATCCTGGACAGACCAATCTGCTGCTCTTTCAACTCCCCGGGCAGTGCAAAGAAACATCTGTCCCAGGAACAGTTTGACTCGCACCCCTCCGCATAAATCACCACTAGTAAAAGTTTTATG
>NW_006779172.1:292967-295925 GCF_000442215.2 Lipotes vexillifer | reverse complement strand
TCCTCTTTCCCCCTGCTTCCTCCTTCTGTAATTGACTGAAGCCCAAATGAACAAGATGAAATGGCCAGACTTTTAGCCATATGTTGGCATCCACATGTGTACGTTTGGGAGAGAAGAGAAGCTGTCAGCTGTACCGAACGAACATTACAATCATCTGAAACGTAATTAAGAACCCCACAGTCAGTAAATCTTTGAAAGATCCTAACAAAGTAAATTACACCTCTCACCTACCTGTAGCAAATTGTCCATGGGCCAGTTTCCCTGTTTGTGAAACTTGAATCCAGTCAATTTACTGAGACTCCAAAGTGGTTTCAGGATGTTTCCATATTGTTAATCTACATAGGTTATCTCTGCTTTTCCAGTAACTCCTATATAAAAAAGAATGAAAGGATATACTTAGGAATACATAATGCTCAATAAATGCTGGTGGATCAATTAGATTATACCACCCATAACTCACACTAAAAATATTTGAACATTTTATCATTTGTTTAATAGAAAGGTTTAGGAAGAAAAAATTTCTCTTTTAAAAACAATATTGCATGTTAATGTGGTTTTGTATCTCCAATTAACACCTAGTAGAAGCCCAGGTGAGTGGCAAAGGGTTAATAAAAGTTTGTTGATTAGAGCCTCAATATAATAGATTTCACTAAAAATTTCTTATTCTTGCATGCTTTGAGAAGGTGGAAGGGAATTTAACATTTGAGAAGTTACCGTGGGCCTGGGGCTTTGTTGTTAGTTACTATATATGTATACACTCATGTATATATATATATATATATATATATATATATATATATATATATATATACACACATATACATATAATCTTATTCAGTTAGTACAAACACCTTTCTAAGCACTTACTACCTATAACTCTCTGTCTGGCAAGTTTTTATTAGCCTCATTTTTCAGATTATAGGGGAAAGACTCACATATTGGGGAGGTCAGATTTCAAGACCCGCTAAGCTGAATTCATTGCTCTGTCATCACTCAGGTGTGGGAGAGGACCATCATTTATTGTTTTGTTTTAATAATTAATATCAAAACATTTTTTTGCATTGAATCTGTCTTAAGACCAAAGAAAAAGAGTGGCTTGGACATTGGGCTATGGTGACTTCCAGGGAAAAACTGATAGTAAATTTCATGTCATTATGTATCATATAATTATGGTCAGATTCTTTAACCACATGATTTTTATTTCCCCCATCACAATTGTTCTGGCCTGAAATCTCAAATGTCTATCTTGGATTCATGGGGCTCTTTTAACTAAATTCAACAAAATCATTTCATGCACATCTAAACCATTTTACTTCTTGAACTCTCACTTGTATTAACTGGTTTATATTAAGAAACCATCAGCCATAGTGGTCCTCTCCTCCCAGTCTAGAAGGATCGTTATGACAGGAACAAAGAACCCCATGGACACCTTCTTGTTCTAGGAAATAGCCACAGAAAACCCTCTGCTCTCACACTAAACAATCCTTACTCTTTTGAACCCCAAATTTCTTACTTGTCCCCTTTAGTCAACCAAGAACTGTCAAATGTATCAATTAGAAAGTCTCCGGCACTTCCCCAAATGCCATCTTAATAGAACACTTGCCAGTTAGACACAGTATTAGCCTCAGTATTTTCTCCTTTTACTCCATAAAACAGACTACCCTTTTCAACACTTTGAACTGTTGCTTAAACAAAAGTGACAGCAGAGGAGTCTTCCTTCCACAAACACATGGATAAACATCCACTGTTAACGTTTGCCTCGAACCTGGTTTTGCTATTGTCATTCTGGATTATTGTAAGAATTCCCATTAGGATAGTATTGTATTTAACGCAGAGAGAAAAGTTTAAGTTTGTTCGGCAATTTGCAGACTCTTCTTGGCACATGTTAAAGAAACATAGTAGAGTTTATGTTTAAAAAGAGGAGGAGGAGGACCCTGAATTACATAAGACAACAAATAACAAACCTCAGAAACAGACTAAGACGTTGTTAGAGTTGCAGTTCTGATTCAATTTATTGAGTATCTACAAAACAGTCTCTTTCATTGTTACAATTTTTAAAAGTAATCATTTATTGGAAATTCGCTGTGTGCTAGGCACCAGTTAAGTAATTTACATGATTATCTAATTAATTTATGTGGGGAAAATTTTGTGCTTCAATGGAAAACTATATATATTGTCTACAGCACACCTTTCTGTTTATGTGATTCTATGGCAGAATTCTACAGAATTTACAACTCTGTGAAATATAAATAGCTATTAGCAGTACAAAATAATTCTGCTCTAAAGTCAAATGTTATTCTGTCTAGCAGAGGTTCAACTGACTTCGCTCTTCACTGTGCAAGAAGCTAGTTTTACCTCCTTAGCACATTAATTTCAATATTCTTGATCTATAAATGTGTCTTTATTTTGGATTTTTCTCTTAACTGGTTGTAACACTCCTGGTTCTTTCATTGATTAATGAGTTATGTAAAATATTTTACACTTGATCATTTTATATCTGTGTGAGAATCATGAATTTACCTTTTTTGAAATGATCTTTTACTATTTTTTATAAGACTCTATGAGGGGTAGATATTGTTGAATACATTTTACAGCCAAACTGAGACCCAGCAAGATCACATGACTTGCCTGAGGGTCACAAACATCCACTGGGAATTCCTGACTCTGGCACGGTGCTACATACTGGGGGTGCAAAGCTGAACAAGGCTGTCTCTATCCTCAAGGTCAAGGAGACCAGAGTAAATCTTTATTGAGGGTTGCCTATGTGTAAGGCGCTTCCAAAGACATCCAGGAACAAAAACCATTTGATAAATCTTCACTATCCAAAACTCACCACTTAGTATATGAAATAGTGAACTGAAATAGACTCAAACAGCATGGTACTTCTCACTATCTGAACTCATTCTATGAACTCTTAATAACTAAATTCAGGAATCAGGTAGATTTGTATAGGGAAAG
>NW_006779172.1:281983-292957 GCF_000442215.2 Lipotes vexillifer | reverse complement strand
AGGGAAAGATACTCAATTGCTATCTTTTAATACTCAAAGTCACCTTGTGATGTAGACATTCTTCCCATTCTTACAGATAAGAAAAATGAGGCTCAGAGAAGTGATGTTAAAAAAAAAAAAATCACAGCACGTCAGAATAGAAAGAGATAGCAAGATCACATAGCCCAGTGGCCTCATTTTATAGCTGGAAAAGCAGAGCTTGGGGAAACAGAGGGATTCTCTTAAATCTCTCACCCAGCAAGGAGCAGGGTCTGATTCAACATCCATCCTTTTACCTTCTCATACATCTTTCCACTTATCTGGGACTAGTAGCTAGGAAAATGGGCCACATATCTGTCAGAATCAGGGATAAAAGAGAGGGGAAAATTAACACTTGCTTAACACCCGCAGGGAGCCCCAGGGTCTGTTTCCAACCTCTCTTAGCTCATTATTTTTCCCTCCAGATGATTTGAAGTTTTCTGTCTCAATTCACTTCCCTTTCTACTTTAATATTATCATTTTATATGTTTACTAATCTCCTATGAAAGCAATACCCAGCACTATCTTCAGTATTTCAAAAGAAGCAGTGACTAATATCATTTACAATAAGATAAGGGCTATCTAAAAGATCAAGTGTCTTTGTGGCTGGATTTAAATCAACTCAGAGGCAACCATGTTTTCTAATATCAGTCTGGAGTGACAACAGAAGTAGATAGCAGACTGCTTAATAAGAATATGAAAAACACACTGTGTCATTAAATCCATGGACTCTGTTCAGTAGAAAAAAAAAAATTCAAATTATGGGGTTCATGGGACAGAAAGAAAATGCTGGAGGAGTCTTTGGTGGTGAAAGTTTTGGGAAGCACTTGCCTATGTTCTACTGCTGCCCATAAAGTTTGACGACCTCTACAGACACCCACTGTCCTGGACAGCTCTGCACTTAAGTCACCTTTTGCTCACAAATTCAGGTATGAGTTCCTGCTGTCAGTACCAACAGGAGGACAGCAGTGATTTCTTATTATCCCCCTTTGCAGAGTGTGGCTGGAAGTGTGGGCAGATCTCAGAATCTTGGGCACATTAAACTACCTTTTATCTGCTTATAATCCCACACTCTAAAAACTTTTGAGACTACATTCTCACGACTGCTAAGCCATAAAATCAAGCAGATCCCATAGTTTCCCTTTTTCTTTTCCTTTTTTTTTTTTCTGCTCACCTCTTCCCAACTCTTCTCGTCTTCCCTTCCCTCCTCTACTCTCCCTTCTCCCATCTTTGTCCTCTCCCCTTCCTGATTTTCCTCTTCTCCATTGGAAAAGGTATTTCTATGAGGTCACAGGTATCTAATGAATAGGCTTATACTATATCACCTCTCAACAAGCAGAAAAGAGAAAGCCTACCAGTTATTAGCAACCCTTAAAAAGTGAGAGGACCGTATCACACAAGCTGCAATGGGTCACTGTTTGTTAGGCAAGATGCAACACATTTGTCCTGCGATGATGGGTTTTTCTATTTTTTCAGCCATTTACAACACGCCTGTCACATTGGCCTGATTTTGTTTCAGGTCCTCACACCCTCCAGAGACTTTCCCTTAGGAAATTTATAACCTTCTGTTCCTTTCCAAGCCATCAAAATTCTAATGGAGCTGTGTTCTATGTAAACCTATGCTAAGTTCAGTCATTATTCAGATGTCCAAGTCTACTGAAGGTTTCCACCTAAAGGTGTTATTTTCCTCTAGAGTCAAAGGTACTTGGATGAGCTGTTGATCCCTTTGTTAAAATACAATCCATATATCATGAGGCCACCAAGTTTGTTGAACTTCTGTCAGGAAAAAAGGATGCCCCCAGAGAGGTCGGTGAATTGAACAATGTTGAATTACAGCTTGTATTTAAAATGAATTGATGGAAAAAACATTCTAAAAAAAATTAACTTTTTAATTAATCATAATCTCCCACCATTATGCATTTTAAATATTTTTGCTATTGTTTTCCTTTAACAAGCTGTATTTGGCTACCTCTGAGTTGCCAGAAAAACAATGTAAAAGAATATTTTTGTGTGTGTGGTCCCATATAATCCTCAAGACAATTTAAAAGTCTCTATCTAGAATGCATAATTTTAAACATTTAGAAGCTGATGTTTAGTGAAGTTACAAGGTACATGACCAAGACCACACAGCTAGTTACTTGTTTAACAAGTATGAAAACCTAGACCTTACATCAGCCTCCATGCTCTTTTCTACTTACACCACAGGTATTTTCTCTTTAAAATGGTTAGTCTAATGATTGGTCCAAGTTGGACTCCCCCTCATGTAAATATCTCTAAGTGTTTAAAGTGAATACTTTCTACACAAAGTAAGATGCTTCAAAGAGAATAATGTCACATCTAAAGGAAATAGGGAAGCTACCTTTTAGCCTTGTAACCAGTTATATCTGTCATATTAATACAGTTGGGTTAAGGGAAAATTGCAAAGTTAAGATATATTCAATGATGAAGTCAGATTTTTCAGACAGAAGTAGGTTGCAAGCTGATATTTCCTTAGGTGCACTCAATCACTGTGGCCTTTCCATATGTCTGAATCAAAGAGCTAGTGCTTCCTCTAAAAACTAAAGCACATAATTAAAATGAAGGAATTTACCTTGTAGTAAATACTAGGCTGGGAAAAATATTAACTATTCCTTATATAAGTTCTTCCTACAAAAGGAAGAGCAAAGTTTTGAAGTCCAACAGGGGGCAGATGTGGCTTCAGACTTCTAATACAGAGTTTATAGCACCTACCCTCCAGCCCTATCCACCATCCTGGTTTGATATGAGAATTAAAAGAGCTGCATTTAGTGTGACCTCATACTGCTTAAACACCAGTTTATGCTTAAGCTCATAAATAGTTAGAACTCTTCTTATCCCCTTCCCATTTGGCTGTAGATCTGTCTTAGGGATCCACTCTAACAAGAGCCCAATTCTCTTTCTCCAGTCGTGCATTTTGCCACATGATGCTGTCGACCCTGCAGAGTACAACACAGAGTAAGAGTGAAGGGAGGTGAAGATGCAGTGATTCTCTCCTGATTCTTAAAGTCCAGAAGACACTGACACTCCCACAGGGTTCAAGGCCTGATGTCAATACATGCTATCCTCTCTTGCACATTTGACCACCCCCTCTTTCAAATCTGACAGCTGCTTTGTGCCCATTTACTGTGATTATTCCAAAAATATATATTTTCACCACTTAAGTGTAAACACATACTTTATAATGAAAGCCAAAGCAGAGTCACGAATGCTAAAGACAGAATCTTTGCAAATTATATTCCAACAAATAATAAATTTAATAGAGAATCATGAGACCCAAAGTGCTAACCATCAGGAAGAGGGAATGTATCATCTTCTAATATTGTTTTATTGAATATAAATGAATAAAAGGCTCTTTTATTATATTTGTGTCATCAGCATTCCAAATCTCAATGGGACTTTTGACATAAACATACAATCAAGAACTGAGTTATTATATTTATAATGACACTATTCTATCTGATATCTTCAATCAGAAACATGACAAATAATCACAATTCATATAACTCAATAACAAATGTGTTGATATATTGATTTCAGAAAAGAGACTAATGTTAGTATCTTTCTTTCATTCATTTCTATTTTCTAATGTTTTGAAACAAAATCTAAGTTTATATATGCTTACAGTACTCTAGTTAGCTGTTCAAGTTCCACCTCCCCAGAAAAACATCAAAATAAGATGTGCAGGGCATATAATTATGCTACATCCAACAACTGGTTCAGCTAGGTTTTCAGGATAAGCTTAACTTTAAGAAAAATCATGGCTATTTTTTTCATTCATTTCTTCTTGGGGAAGCAAATAACTTTATAGTCATCTGCACTCATTAGAAAGTCATATAGCCTTGTTCAAATCCAGGTGGCAATCACTGACTTTGTCACCTTGAGATAGTTTACTTTCTGCGTTGTTTACTCATCTGCAAAAGGATATAATGGTATTTTCCTAAAACTCTTGTTTTAATATTAAATAACATAACCTATGGAAAGCAAAAAGCACTACTTCTGACATGAGATAAATGCTAAGTTAAGGGTAGCTATTATTTTTCACTAGTCCACAATGCCTTTTCGGAATGCCTACTAAATGTTAGGCAACATACAGATAAAACAGCAATCTTCTGAGTTTGATTGTTAATCGTCTACGTATCAACTATGACCCCTTCCTGTCATACACAACCCCAACCCCAAACCTCAAGCGAAAAGACACCAGAGAATTCTCAGAGAGCAGCAAAGAAAGGAATCTATATTCGGGAGTCACCTCTTTAAATCTGGTTGAAGGAAAGAATGATGAAGCACCCATATTAGAGGTGAGTCCAAGGATAGGCAGTATATGTTTTACACAGCCTCACTCTTAGCATCTGCAGTCACCCAATGAATGGAGGCCCACTTTCAAATAATTGAATATTTCAAAGTTACCAATAAAGCTAAGATATTGTTTAAAGAAAGCCATTTTATCACCTGCATAATGGCCCCAATGGTTCCTTTCAAACTTAGAATTCTCAGATGCCTTAGAGTTTTGTACTGGCATGAGGCAGCACAGGGAAAGGCAGCCCTTGCTGCCCATCCCTCGCCTTACACCGCGCTCCCCCCAACTTCCTATCCCTGTTAAGTCCGGTTTTGTATAAGGGACCTCATGTGCATGTGTGTCGACATTCGAGCCTCCAGTCTGAGCTCCAAACATATACCCTATACAAAGCCACTCTTGGACTTACAGATATGCACTACTGTAGTGAGGTCTGCTCTGTGGAGGACACACTAAGGGAAGAGACCCACGCAGACACTGAAAATGAGTTTAGGTAGGCAATTCCAGGTATTAAGTAAGTCAAAGTCAAGAAGACGGCTGGGGGCTCTAGGTGGGCACGTCCCCTTAGTTCCATGAAGTCCATGTCTATAAAAAGAGAATTGACTGGAGAAATCCTGTTTGGATCTTTTTGAAGGATGGGGGCCCAGGGCAGGGCTCCTCTTGCTTGAGTCTAAATGCAGTCTTGGTGTTGTGATGAGAAAGGGGGTTTTGGAGCCAGAACATCTGGGTTCAGATTCTCCTTTTGTTCTTTAACAATTAAATCTTGGGTAAGTTATTTAACCTCTATTGCTCAGTTTCTTGATTTGTGAAATGAGAAGAATGATAACATTTACTTCATAGTATTTTGTGTGAGGACTAAGTGAGGAGTTAATACAAGTAAAGCAGTTTAAAACATAGCTAGCACAGAGTATGTACTGCATAAATATTAACTATTAGCCATTATTGCTTTAGGTAGAAGAGATGTTGCTGCTAGTGGTAATAGTAGTAAAAATGGCTAGTTCTGAAATAATTTAGTAAATTAGATCTCTTACAAATAGAATGCAATAAAGCTTTTATTTTGTTTCGTTTTGTTTGAAATAAGAATCCCTTAGATCAGATTTATTTAGTTAGAATGTAAGTTCTTACTCTGGGTAAGTAATTAAGGTTTGGATCCCTGATCTGATAAGAGACTGAACTAACCTGGACACACTTCCCATTACAAAATAAATAGAAACGTTGGACATGAGTCTAAGAAAGACAACAACAATAACAAATACACAGCTATGAAGAAAAGATAGGTCGAAGAGGAACTGTCAGATATAAGAAATGAAGGAAATCTAGCAAGTGGGACGAGCTAAATAAAGTGATGCATATCTGAATAGAAGTTGACAAGACTCTAGCAGCAGAGAGAATCTCTACAAAGCCTGAAGGTATATAACTGTCAGGTATACCATTTCTAAATCTGAATGCACCTAATGTCAATAACATGCCCCAAAACATATAAAGCTACAGATGCCAGAACTGAAAGGAGAAACCGGCAATCCCCTAATCATAGCAGAAGATTTTAACTTACCTCACTTAGTCACTTAAAGAAAAACATCAAGATAATATCACAAATGAATAAGAACAGTAACTATAAAGGAACCATAGAGATTCTCAGCAAAACTAAAACTAGTTCCAATCCTCCTGATGATTTCATCTGATCAAAATGTCAAGTTTATAGAAGACTTGAACTCAATGAATGAACTTAACCTAACTGACATATATAGAACACTTTGACCACCTAAATTATTCATGTAAAGTCAGAGAAATTATACTTGATATTATAAAATATTTGGAACTGAATGACAGTGAGTTCAGTATACTTTTAATATTTAGGGGATGCAATGATAAGACTATCTTTCATGACAATTTGAGCTTTAATTAAATACATATATTAAAGGGGAAGAAATACAGCAATTAGTGGGCTTTGCATTTAACTAAAGAAGTTAGATTTTTTTTAAAAAGGAAGATGTGAAAACTAATTGGACAAAAAAGTTTGGGATGAGTGCAGAAATGAAAGAAAACAGCAACAAGGACAAAAGGACCACAGAGATTTTCAGCAATAGTAAAACTGTTTCCATGGGAAAAAAAAAAAAAAAAGCAAAGGAAACATTCGAAACAACAGGCTATAATTAGAAATAAAATTGATATTTAAAAATTGTAGTAGATCACCATGAACAATTTTATGCCAAAGTATTAGAAAGCTTACTAAAAGAAAATTTTTAAGAAAAATATTCAATTCCAAAACTGACTAAAGAATATATAGGAAACGTAAATAAACTAATGCCCATTAAATAAGCTGAACTGGAAGTAAATGACATACTCTTCAATGAACACTACCACCCCTTACAGTTCCCCTAATCCAAACAAAAATCAAGCCTAATGATTTTATAGTCAGATTCTTCTAAACCTTTAAGGTACAAATAACCCCAAAGAACTATGTCAGGCACCAAAAAGTTGTTCTGTTTTTGAGGTTTGGTGAGATTGACTATTTGACTTCTGGTAGGGTGCTTTCAATCTGGCTTAGTAACAGACCTACAAATAAGTTGTGCAAAATATATTTAGGAGATTAAAGGTATAAGTGAATGAATGTGGACTCCTGGAACCTCCACTTTTACTCTTGGAAAAAACTGAATTTGGTGATTTCTGCCAAGTTTCTATAAAGTAAAGAAGCCACGGTTGAGAAGAACCCAGTGACCTGGATTCATTGTCTTTTATGTTACTAGGAGTGAAAGTGGGAGGCACACTAAAGAAATATCTGCTACCCATAGGTAGAGAATTCCACATTCTATTTCCCAATGTGTTACAAGGTTTATGCACATTTTCAGTGCAAGCCAACCATGAGTCTTTCAAAGAATCTCAATATCTCTCCAAGTCCAGACAAGGACAGTCTGAAAAAATGAGGATAAGGCAGACACTGAATGACAAATACTGCATGATCTCACTTATATGTGGAATCTGAAATAGGCAAACTCATAGAAACACAGGATAAAATGGTGGTTACCAAGGGGGTGGGGGGTGGGGAATGAGGAGATGTTGGTCAAAGGGTACAAAGTTTCAGTTATACAAGATGGATTCATTCTGGAGATCTAAGGTACAGCATGGTGACTGTAGTTGGCAATGCTGTATTGTATACTTGAAATGTGCTAAGAAGGTAGAGAGAGAAAAGAAGAAAGGAAAGGAGGGAGGGAGGGAGGGAGAGAGAGAGAGAGAGAAAGAAAGAAAGAAAGAAGAAAGAAAGAAAGAAAGAAAGAAAGAAAGAAAGAAGAAAGAGGAGAAAAATGGCAACTATATGAGGTGATAGATATGTTAATTAGTTTGACTGTAGTGATCATTTCACAATGTATATATATATCAACATATCAAGTTGTACATCTTAAAATATATACAATTGTTTTGTCAGTTATACCTCAATTAAAAAAAAAACCTACAAGATGTGGGGAACTGAAAAGAAAACAAAATATAAGGAAATAGAAACTTATTTAAACCACTGGTGAGAGTGTAAAATTTTTAAACTCTTTAAAGAGCAACATGAAAAAGTTGAAGATGCCCATTTCCTATAATAGTTCTGTTATTGGGTATATAGCCTATGTCATCGTTTTTCAAATTGCTGATTATAACCCATTAAGAGATCGACAATTCAGTTTAGTGATCTCTACCCACTTTATCCACAACAGGATAGAATATAAAATAACAGAGTAAATTGTATTCATAGTTTGTGTGTGTGTGTGTGTGTGTGTGTGTGCATGCATGTGTATGTGAATGTAGAAAAGGTGAAGGTAAGTATCTTTCCATATATAGGTATGTATGTGCATGTGCAGGTCCTGGGTCCCAAAATAAAATATAGTTATTTCTGTGGGATTACAGTACAACAAGTTTAAATACAACTTTCCTGGAGAAACACTCCCACATAAGTACATAGACACACTTACAGAGATGTTTACTGAAGCATCTGTTATAATCATGAGTAATGGTAAATAATTAAGTGTCCTCCAATTAAACATGGGTAAATAATTAATGTTAGACTTATATAACAGAATACTACCATTCATTAATAAAAGTAAATGAACTAGTTTCTTATGAATCACACTATAATATTAAGCACAAACAGCAAATTGAAAAAGTATGTCTATAAAATTTATGCAAATGAAAAGCACAAAATACATAAAATAATATTACATACCTTTATTGATACATATATACTGTGTAAATGTATAACAATATACATGGCGAGAATACACAAATGCTGCAGGTACTAGTTATCTCTAGCCTGGTCATCTTTATCTAGTAAGGACAGCAGGTCATGATTGGGGTAATAAGGAATCATCTGTCACTACAAAATTATATTTCTTTCCCAAAAAGGAATATAAAGCATATCTGACAATACTGTATCAGCATACCTGAGCGCTTGCAATATCTCAAAAGCAATTTTTTAATGAAATTAGATGAGCTAGCTTTAGGAACTGTTCCTGGGGCAAGAGGAGAATTCTAACTAGTTATAATCATAGCATCTGTATTTAAATGCACTAATAAAGCAATAGAAAAACTGATACCTCCCCAAATACATTCAACATATGCCCATGGTTGTTATTGGTGTGTCAAGATGGAATAATTTTAAACAGAAAAGAAGATATTGGAAAGAACTTCCCAACTGCAAAATTAGGAGACTTTGGAGATTTAGAAACAGATGGTAATCGACTGAATTTCAGACTTGTATATGCTATCTTAGCCAGGGGTCAGTTAGAATAACTAGTTTCTTCCTGAGGTGCCTCCACATATTTGTGAAATGCTAACTCCAAAAATATTTAAGAAGCTATATGACTGCTAAAAATTGGAAAACGCCTTCAACTCACATTGTCATCCATGGTTTTTGCCAAATACTTAACTTTCCTTTAGGCTGGAATGTTTACCACATGAATGATTTCAGTGCAGACTCTTCAAAATGTGGTTGCACTCTCCACAAAAATCAGACTTTAGCAGAAAGTAGTATTTTCCAAACCACTGCTATATGTTAAGGCCAAAGGCTCTTTGTAAATTAACTATATATTATTTTTACATAAATACTTTACCTACATGATAAGAGGAAAATGAGCAGACTCATAAATTGGTGCTTTCACATTCTGCAGAGAGCTCAATGCAGAAACACATGCTCACTATATCAGCACTTAACCCTGAATGCTGTATTTCAAAAATAATAAGAGAGAGAGAGATTTTGTTCTTACTTTTGTTTGCTATTGAAAGACCACACAGACTAATAAGAATATCCATATTGCACCAATTTGTTATATAAACTCAATTGGTCAGTTGAGCTCCTTGGAACTTAGTTCTCTGTGGAGGACAAAGTCTGAGGTGACCCTGATGCATCAAATTTTTATATAATCCATTTCCCTTGAGTGTGGGAAGAACCTGAGACTTGCTTTTAGCCAACAGAATATGACAGAGGTGATGGGACAGTCACTCTGTGATTATGTTCCATTACAGAATGTATCTTAGTAGGATGTAGCAAGAAAGTCTCCTGGGCTTAAAGGCATAGCTGCCATGTTGTAAGATGGTCCGTAAGGGCTTCTATAAGAAGGCCTGTGGGGAGGGATTATAGTGCCCTGTAGGAGCAGTGTGCCACTCTCAGCTAAGCCAGTAACAAATGTGCACCTCAGTCCTAGAATCACAAGGAATTTGACCAAAACCCACAAAGGCTGGGACAAGTATTCCGAGCTTCAGAAAGGAACACAGCCCTGCTGATAAATTGATTGCAGCCTCGTTGGGCAATGAGCAGAGAACCACTTCTGCTGTGCCTGGATTTTTGATCCACAGGACTGTGAGATAATAAATTTATGCTGTGCTAAGCACCTAAATTTGGGCAATCTGTTACACAGCAATAGACAACTAACACAATTCCCCTTCTGTGAAAAAGTTAGGTTATCAGCGGTCTTCAATTCTGAGTTTGCATCACATTACTCAAGTTCTCTTTAAATTTTTTTAAAGAAATATGCAGGTCTGAACCCCTCCAGCAAACTGATTGATCAGAGTTTTGAGAGATGGGGCAGAGATATACTAATTTTTTAAAGATTCCCAACTGATTCTGAAGACACTAATTTGATCCCTAAGATCTTTTTTAGTTATAAATATCTTTATAAATGACATTTGGCATCCATAGGTTGCTGCACTTACTTCCTCTCATTTCTTTGTACAGTAGATCACACATGATATTTGCTGTAGCTCCAGAGACCAAGTTTTAAAGTATGGAAATAGTTATGTTTGATAAATATATCTATCTCTGGCCATCTTTCAAACCAATATGTCCTCAACCAGCGTGTGATTATTTGCTTTCCCTCTTAAAAGAGAGAGGGAGAGAGAGAGAGAGAGAGAGAAACACATAGAGATACAAATATACAGATTTTAAATAACCTACACAAAAAGTGGCTACAAGTGAAGTTTGGGGAGTGGTGGAACAGGAACTTCTTATTACTTTCATTTTCCTTATCTCTAAAACCAGAACTTGCTCTCCCATCCCAACTCCTGCTGGACAAAATCCTCATTTTCTACTATTTTTTTTTTCTCAATACCTGAGAAAAACTGTTGCTCACCATCATCAATCTATAATGAGAGAGAAAAATATAGGGAAA
>NW_006779172.1:263061-281897 GCF_000442215.2 Lipotes vexillifer | reverse complement strand
GGAAAGAGGAGAAACTAAACCTTGGAGAACTCTCACCTATAAATTAAAGTTCGATCTTATATTTTAAAAGTAATAGCCCAATGGAATAGAGAATAGAGAGTTTTTCCTTCCTCCATTCGCTTCTAATTTATATTTTCCAAGGTACCACGGAGAAAAGCTGTAGAAACTGTGGGGCTAGATGAATTGATTATTGGCTTTTGTTTTCAAAGAGGAGGAATAACAGGAGCAGACAGAGCATCAGATGGTAACTTATCAGGGCACGTGCCTCAGTTATGATCTTGGTTTGATGTGCTGACCTCTATAACCCTGTTTCAAGGCCCTATGGTTGTTGAGTTTTTAAAGGCAAATATAAATCCTGCATAGATGGTTCATTCTGGGTTGTCCTCTTTTCGAATGGGGTCAAACCACATTCTTGGCAGATTTCCTTTAAACTGATTTATTATATTGCTGGGAAAAAAATGAATGAATGAACCCTTTCTCCCTTTCTCCTAATCACTATTCCCATGCAGAATGCATAAGATCCATTGATCATGTACTGGGATTGAATGAGTCTTTAGGAGTTCAAAAGTCAGCCTCCTAGAAACTCAAGTGGAGTTTCCCTTTTATGAATGCAACAATAAACCAAAAAGTTAGAAGAGAAGTAAATATTTGGCAGTCTCATCTTCAAAGTCAAAGATTTCTCAGAGACTCCTTTTTCCCTGCTTTTAGATTTCAGGTCAATTACCTGCCATTAGGAATCCTTAGATAGCTAATGTTTCAAATAGAAAGTTTGGTTGGTGCTGTTTTTTATTTCCCTCTCCTCTCTCTTTCCAGCACTATTTCCCTCTCCCCTCACCCCCACCCCAAGTCCTACTACTGCTCTGTTCTGTTTGTAGCTGCTTTTGGAGCAAAGACTGACCTTCAATCAACACTTGTGTGCTTTAATAAGACCCTTTGTTGTATTTCAATCAGCATTTATACTCTCAATAACTCTAATAATGACTTTGGATTGGGGCCTCACCTTTCAAATTCTGATTGGGCTGTGACACTTCGCACTTTGATGAGGGGATATCGTCTGTCACTTGCACTTTTCTGCTTTATAAATCTTTATGTTCAATCTAAATCTCTGCTGGCTACACTTACCTTTTTAACTATGATACAGAATCTAACATCTCTCCCCAGGATACTCTTACTTAACATGGAACTCATTATAGGAAGAGTGGATATGACATCTCTTCTCTTATAATAAACCCAACCAACCACACCATATTCTCATTGCCACTAGAACATTTAATTTCCTTGATAATAGCTTTAATTGTTGCTAAGAACAATATTTTTCAGAGCTCTGCATTTTCATCAGCACCAGTAAGATTTGTTTATTTCCTTTTCCAGGAGCAACATTTCCCCCAGGGGGGAAAAATAGTGTTATTTCAAAACCACACAAGAAGGACTGTGCATTCTAGGGAGTAGAGAACAATGTACCAAACAGAACAGTGAAGTCTGGAGTACCTGCTACCTTCACTAGATGAGGACTTTCCTTTTACACTTCAGTGTCCCTTCACCCATAATGAAAATTTCTGCCTTGGTAAAAAACGCTAAAGTTTCTCCACTTTAGGATTGCAGGATAGTGATCTCACTGAAACATAGAAAATCCCTAAAGCTCCCACGTAGACTTCTCTCCCTTCACATGTCCTCAAGCAAATGGTGAACATTAGGGGAGGAGTGTGCTTCTGAGGAGACCATATTTGCATCTGACCAATTTAAGCATCATTTTTTTATGTGGCTACATTGATGGTACACTTGCCTGAAACAGGAACTTTCTAGGAATATTGATCATCATTTTTTTTTACCCATTTCCTAAAGCATAATATCAGTCCTGTTTTTTTTTCCGAAACAAAACAATGCATATGTTGTAGTACCAACAAGCAAAATTGCAGAATGTGGGGAAAGAAGGGTATGTGCCAACATCTCATTTGTCAGTTTGGTCACTCACCTCGATGAGCCTTTGTTTACCCATCTACACATCTGGAAATTGAATTAGACCAGTGATGAGGAAACATTTTTTATGAGCACTGCTTGAGGTCGAAAAAGTACAGGGACTGCATTTGGAAAAAACTGTATGTATCTATACCTACACCTACACCTGCACCTATTTCTATGACTCCCTGTATCTATATTGATATCTTTAGGAAATATAACATCTGTAGCTGCAACTGAGAATTATTTTATTATTTCTAAAATAATGAAGGCTCTTTTGGCAAAAATTTCTGAAAATGTATTACTAGCCTGTGAAATAGCATCTTCTGTTAACTTGGAAATAGTAAATGTTACAAAAGATCCATTGATGTAAAGGGCTCAAAGGAGGGTATAGAATTATTAGAGTATTAGAGCTCAGTACACAATAGGATTTTTTAAATCTCAATTAAAGGATTGGTAAGCAGGTGGGAAAATGTTGCTTCTATTGTTTCAGCTCCTACTACTCTTCACCTCATATATCCTGTTATAGCAACAATGTCTCTCTTTGCATTTATGTAACATACAAGTTAATTTCTGCCTCAGGATCTTTGCATTCCCCTCTATCTGGAACTCTTTGACCCAGGACCTCTGAATGGCTCATTCGTTCATTCTTCTCTTTATTCAGCTATAATCACTATCTCAGAGAGAAATCCTGACTTCCTTAGGGACTTATCTCCCATTTATCCCTGTTTATAACATACCTGTTTTATTTTCTCAGAGTACCCATCACTATCTAAAATAATTTTAAGCACATTCATTACCTGTTTCTGTTTGAGAATGCAAAGTTTTAAAGGTCAGAGGTTTTGTTTGTCTTATTCACATTCCCAGCATATAGGCAGTGCTCATTAAGTATTGGATGAACAAATGAATATGTTTTTTTTTTTCTTGTCCCTGAGATGATGTCTTAGGCCAAGTGTCAAGGCATGGTAAGTCATTAGTTGTTCCTTACTGGAGCATAAGGTTATAAAGGATAAATGAGATATTATAACCATCTCTGCTTTGAGGACAAGTTCCTTTTATATGTCATTCTGGTTGTAGATCAGCTCCAGGATCTTGACAGAAAAACTATTTTTAACACCATAAATTTAAAATGTCCAAACTGCACTGTTTTGCCAGATACATAGACGTCCCTCAATATCCATTAACGACGAATCTCTAATCTCATTCTTAGAGTTCTTATAGCTGTGAAAAACAAGTTAACATCACATACTGTAAGAGCAAATTAAGTTTGCTTTTTGACAGAGGAATAAAATCTCAGACAATTCATGTTTTTGTGAAAAAAACAAAAAACAAAAAACAAAAAACAAAAAACCAGCCAGTTTGTAAAGTATCAGCCAGGATTAGTAACACTTAAAAGGGTAACCAGGGACCCTGACTTTTTCACCTC
This sequence comes from Lipotes vexillifer, assembly GCF_000442215.2. Lineage (NCBI taxonomy): Eukaryota > Metazoa > Chordata > Mammalia > Artiodactyla > Lipotidae > Lipotes > Lipotes vexillifer. The sequence goes on along the minus strand of NW_006779172.1, from coordinate 278,515 downwards.
AAACTGTTTGCTAGACTTTTAGACAATGCACTTCATATTTTAATCTCAGAAATAGTCGTGTTTGGTAGAGGCATAGATAGAAAGACAATTTCTGGACTTCTCAGAAACATTAATAAGTGACAAGAGATGAAGATACTGATTATTTATATGATTTAAAGGAGTTGTGCATGTGATTACTTTTCTCATTTGAAATAGCTACTTGATTTTGTACCCTATTTTGTATTTGTAATTTTGAGTTTATTTGTTCCTTAAAGAAAGCCTCTAAAAATGTTATGACCTTTAGGCCCCAGAGAAACCAGATCTGCCCTGGCCGTGGGTGTTAAGTTAGGACAGAGCTAGAAGGAGACTTGGGAAACCGAGTTAAGCAGTCAGTTAACCAGTTCACTCTGCTCTCTTCCTACTCACACTTCAGGCTTCAACATGGCATCACTTTCTGATTTACTGAATCTAGGTTAGTTTCCCTTTCTGTGATCTCCCTAGTAACAATTTCTTCCCCTATCACTGCATTTTCACAATTTATCTTATATTACTCTTCAGCTGCTGGCTAATGCACCTCAAAGACAGGCTGTGCCTGACTTCTTACCATTTTATCTTCAATGCCAAGTTCAGCAATCAACACAAGGTAGGTATGCAAGGACTCAAATGAATATGTACTGAATAAGCAAATGCCTTTCTCTCTCCTTACATGCATTCATTCAGTTCTCGAATGTCCCATGCACCTTGTTGAAAAACAGAATTATATTCAACCTAACATTTTTCATAGCACTATATCCTTACCAAAGAACTCAGTCCAAAACTCTGAATTTGAAGACAAGGGCAGACGGGAAGCTCACACACTGTTCACGTGAACAGTCAAAGCAACAGAAAAAGAAAACTTCAGAATACAGCCACATGGATTTAGATGTCATTAAAAAGAATCGCCCCCCCCCCATGTCACCAAGAAACACAAATCCCAAGACTTGCTAAACGTACATGTACCAATAAATGAGAACATTTTCTATAGAACAAAATACATTTCCTAAAGCAGGGGTCCCCAGGCCCTGGGCTGCGATGGGTAGCAGGCTGCACGGCAGGAGGTGAGCAGCGAGGGGTGAAGCTTCATCTGCCTTACTGCCTGAACTGCCTGAACTATCCCCATCCCCCAACCCCACCCACACCACCGGTCCGTAGATAAATTGTCTTCCAGGAAACCGGTTCCTGGTGCCCAAAAGGTTGGGGACAGCTGTCCTAAAGAATCAAATGTAACTTATAGAGATCTTTTGGGTCAGGAATCCAAAGTAGATCAAATGGCCACAGAAACCCTGTGTGAGAAACCCCAATAGATCAAAAGGTCAACTAGAAGATGAAGACTGAACAATCTTAACTTTTTGGCTGCTCTAAAAGGAGTAGCATAAATCTTTCATGGTGGCTTGCAACTCAATTTGATATGTTTCTGTGGTTGCTTCATGCCTCTCTGGGGTCTTCTGAATCAATACTTGTCCAATCCTTGTCTTTGGTTTCATAGAATCATAGGAACTTACAAGACAGGGTCAGATGGAACCCTAGAGATGATCTAGAAAGTCCCTCCTTAAGAGCCCTGAAAACTAGGGAGGGAAGCTCACCAGGCAAACTTCCAGATTTGGGGCAGTTCCAATCATTGGAAAGGATGTTTATTTTGTTTTGTTCTATTTTTTTTTCTTTCAAGTTTCATCAGTATCTGCCTTCCTATAATTTACTTCTACTAGATGTTGTTTTGCCTTCAAACAAGGTAAGATAAATATTCTCCTTTGCTACCTAACAGTGCATCAGTAGGTCAAGATGATTAATAGGTCTTTCCTTGGGACTACATTCAACCAGTTTGGCACCAGTTTCACATTGTATACAGACTCTGATTATCTTAAACGAGTTTGGCTTAATACACCTTAGACAAGATTGTTGGACATGGTTATTTATACATAGGATGAGCAAACAGGCCAGATTATTAACAAATTTTAAGGGAATTATGTTACCAAAATATAGCATATGACTATTAATCCTAAAAACATTTTCTGTTCTCTTAATCTTGCACCAAAAGATAGAGCCCCTCAAGAAGGGCATATTTTCTAATTCCCCCCTAAAATATGGACATGGAGATTAACAGATAATGAAGATCTCCTGAATGACAGAACCAGAGTAAGGAGTTTTCACTATTCCTGCCCAGTAGATCTGACCATTGTGGTTCATTCACCCTTGACTACCCTTCAGTTTCATATTCTCTCCTTTTCTGGAAAGGGAGTTTAAATTTTCTTTCTTACATTTTATATATTAGATGTGTTAGTATTTAATAACTGACATTTTTAGTCTATTGGTGTTCAGATCACACAAACTTATTTCAGAACCTGCAGGAAAGGACTGCCTATCACTCATATTTCCTTGACTATGTGTGGGTACAGTAACTAGACACAGTTTTGAGGTTTAGGGAGGCAGTGTATGCATAGATACTGGGGAAACAAATGTATAGACCATGGCACGGTCTGCCACCAGCTGACCCCAGAATCTACCTTCTCCCGTTCCTTTATAACAAAGACACCAATTTTTAGCAGTGTTTTTGCTGTCCAGTTACACACACACACACATGCACACGCACACACACACACATTTTCCAGCCTTCACACACTGAAATGTGTTCACGTGACTGAGTTCTGGCCAATAAGTCGTAAGTGGAGTTGTCATATGAGATTTTAAGGACATCTCTTCTTTACAGGGAGCGCTGATATGACTATTTATGCTTTTTCTTCAATCAGCTTTCTGAAATACACCTTTGATGTCTGGAGTTTCACCTGTTATCTTGGGTCATGGGGCTAAGGCACACAACCCAGGAATGGCAGAACAGAGAACTGGAAGAAGACCGTGTTCCTGATGGCTTCTGTCGCTGCCATAGCAACCTTAGAGTGCCAATGCCCACCTTTCTCTATGTGAAAGGATAAATACATGAGATGTAAGCTACTCTCTTGGGGAAGAGGTATGTTCTGCTAATACCTGATGATCACAACTCCTCACATAGTACTTTTCAATTGTTCTAAATAACCTTTCATGGTATTTCTGAATGATTATTTCCTTCTCATCTTTGAACCCAACATTGGTTTCAAATACCTGTATTCTATCTCAGTTCATTTAAATATGCATATTATAAACAAACTTACACTAATGCTATTATTTATATATCATGTTTCATTATTTTTCATTAATTGTGTGTTTATTAACTTTGAATATGTTTATAGCCTACATACTTAGTGGTAAATGGATATGCGTCTAGAATTTGTAATTTCAATTAAGTTATAAATATATGAGAAATAATCGTGAAGGAAAACTCTCTCACCTCATTCCCCTCAAACGGTATACAAAATCACAAACTTATAACTGAATTTTGGATTAGCTACAGTTTTAGATTACTTGACTATCTGATTCTTTCCATTTACACAGCTTAACAATTATACAGTTGTTATGTATCTGAAGTTTGTTCTTCTATAAGGAATCAAAAGGGTTTATATTGGATAGTTCAATTTCCCAAAACCTGTGATAAAAGAAAATGATAAGAAGCAGACAAAAATTTCTGATTCCAGTTTTCTTTTTCCTTATAAAACATTTTATGATAAATGTTCAAGAGATATCATTTCATATCATTCAAGCAGTTTTATATTAATATGTTTTCCTTTGAAGATCATAAGGGCTAACCTTAAAAGCAATGTTGAATATGGGAGAAGGCATCAGACAGCAAAGTTCAGGCCACAAGCTATTATTTCTAATATTAACCCATTCTATGTTCTTGGGTAACTCATTTCCCATTGCCGGACCTCATTTTGCAAAACTACAGAATGAGGGAATTTAAATATAATTGTTTTTTGTTAAATCTCAAGCCTAAAACAGTGCTTTGAAGTAGAAATATGATATGAGCCACATGTGTAATCTTAAATTTTCTTATAGCCACATTTAAAAAAAGATAAAAAAGAAATAGCTGCAATCAATTTTAATGATATATTTTATTTAACCCAATGTGTCCGGGATAGGATCATTTTAGCATGCAATCAATACAAAATAAGTAATGAGATATATTCAATTCTACCGTCTTCAAGATATGAGGTGCAGTTTACATGTACAGCACACCTAAATTTGAACTAGCTACATTTCAAGTGTTCAATAGCCAGATGTGCCGTGTGGCCATGGTATTGGACTGCACAGGTCTCATACAATCCAGAAATTGGTCTATGGATCTATGAAAAATTACCCACATTTTTGCATTGAGAGGGAAGGAGTAACAGGAGAAGCAGTGGCTGAAAATCTCAAGTGATGCTTCCCTGAACTCTCCGAGCCGTCTAACAGAGGACATAAAAAGGACACTTAATAGCCAGAGAGCATGTGTACTGACAAATCAGAGTAGGCACTGGTCCCATCCGGAGAGCCATCATTCAAAACAACCAGTCAGGAGTACATGAATACCAGGTGCATATAAGCCATGCCTGTGTATCTTTCCAAAAATCCCAGTCACTACTATCACTGATTAGTCTTTTGATAACTCTCTGCCCCAATATACAATATTCTTCTTGTGAAAGAGTCCTGTATGTTTTCATTTGTTATAATACAATAACTTATAAAGCAAAGAGTACATAATATATAGTGCTTCTCATTCTATATGAGGAAATCTTTGGACTGGCAATATGGTACCAAGGCAGGCTTTGAAATCTCATTTGTAAAGAATTTTGCATAATTTTGAGGATATTGTATTATCTAGTTCAAAGAATGAGTGAGAGTTAATGAAAATGGGGATTGGGACTAAAAGTGCCTCATTATGGCATCACTGGACACAGGGTAAGGTATTCAGTAAATATTTACTAAAGAGATGAATGAACAAATGTCTTCTCTAGAAACATTACCCCATAAAATTTGTCAAGTGTGGTTCTTACTAGGTGCCTCACCAATAGCATGGGCATTAAGAAATACTTTCCTGTGCTTCCCTGGTGGCGCAGTGGTTGAGAGTCCACCTGCTGATGCAGGGGACGCGGGTTTGTGTCCTGGTCCGGGAGGATCCCACATGTCGCGGAGCGGCTGGGCCCGTGAGCCATGGCCGCTGAGCCTGCGCGTCCGGAGCCTGTGCTCCGCAACGGGAGAGGCCACAACAGTGAGAGGCCCACGTACCCAAAAAAAAAAAGAAATACTTTCCCATCATGTAACATTTTTTACCTAATGGCATCTTGTTTTGTATATACTCTTTCATAACTACTTACAGTCACTAACCTATCTTCTGATAACTGACTGATTAACAAATATTTACTTGAGATATCCTAAACTGGATGGAGAACTAGCTGGGTTGCTGGCTATTTCCTGACCTCAAAGGTAGAAAATACTATAGAAGAGAGAGAAAAGTTGATGGAATTGTGTGAAACTTTTGGGAAATAGATGGATGGGTCCAAGTGTGAGAAACTCTGGCCAAGAAAAGAATAATACCAGGTGACATATATAAGGATAATTCAAGAAAGAACTTTCTAGCTATGTACTTCCTCTTCTTCACATGGTGGGCGTCATGCTAGCTCAGTGCAGTAAAGAAGCAAAAGCTTGATGCAATGGGGTAAAATTACAGCAATGCTGCCCTTGTGCTGGGGAGCACTGGATAGCAAAGTATACATAGACTAGGTATCCCCTTTTCACTCTACACCAGCTTCCCTTCCCCTACCCCCACCCCCCAACATGAACTATACCATAAAAATATCCAAGGAACAGTACAGCACGTTTGTATTTTTTGAAACTTTACTGTTGCCTAAGATACTTTACAATATTATTATAACCTTGATACCAATTACTTATAGAGATAGCTTTATATTTGGCAAAATGACTGAGGAAAAAAATTGAAGATTCTGCAACAAATACTTGCAAATGCTGGATAAAATATTGCCATTTTAAAATAAATAATTGACACAAGAAAAAAAGAAATTCCTAGGTACCAGGAAAAATGAATCACAGAGATATAATTGTACATACGAATGCTGCAGCTGCTCCAGATAAGTGCAGAGATTTGGAGGTGTGGGAAGGAAGTAGATGTGCATTAAAGGTTATATAGAAACAGTAGAAAAGGTTTGGCTCTGCATGAGGAAGCTTTGGGGCCCTGCATAAAGCTGCAAACCCATGAGGGCTTCACCTTCAATGAAAAGAAAGGCTAGAAGAATCCCACAGTACAGAAAACCAATGAGGAAATATGTCACAACTAGAGACCTGGGAGGGGAAAACATAGACACTGCTGAAATGTCAGGCTCACTGTTCTGTGTACTGAGTTTTAATGTATCATAGCTATCTGTCATTAGAACCTGAAGTTAGCATAAAACCTTGCCAAGTCTAATGATATTGCTGGTATAACTCTTGTTATAAGCATTGGCAGAGCTACACTGGAGTGATTTCCATAAATGCAATAAAACTAAGCTCATTTTACAATATTACAAAACACTTAAATAATATCTTCACCATGAACGACAATTCAGCAGACATAGTACATAGGTGATGTCAAACCAAATATTTTCAAATTGAAACAATGAACTGAATAAAGACTATAAAATTAAACATTTACAAATTTATAAACATAACATGATTTCATAACAAATATAAAAAAGGAATTAATTCGAATAAAGAAGAGGAGGAGTTGAAAAATAACCAAACAGAACTACTACAATTAAAAAAAGCACAGTTGGAAGAATTTTTAAACCCTTAATGTATGCATTAAATTTTTAATTAGACACAATTGAAACTAATGTTTGTTAACTGGAAGATAGAATTGAAGAATTAACACATAATCCATTCCAAAAAAATAAATGCATGAAAAACATAAGAAGGAAAGTTAGGAAAATCAAGATTTGCAGTGAGAATATACAAAGTATGTCTAAAAGAATTCATAAATGGGTGTTCAGAGCAATTTTTGTGAAGTAATGTATAAAGAGTTAATGTATAAATTTTTCTAGAATTGATGATGGTCATAAAAATCTAGATTAAGGAGCATAAAGAATCTTGAGAAGTAAAAACATAGTAAAAGTGAAAGGAATACATTATGATGATTCACCAAATATCAAAGGCAAAAAATATTTTTAAATAAATCAGAGAGGAAAAAAAATAGGTTATACGCAAATGAACAAAACTTTCTCGGACAAAAAACTTAACAATGACAGTAGAGACTAGAAGACAATGAAAATAAAGAGAGAAAATAATATCAACCTATAATTCCATATCCAACTATTATTTCTCATCAGAAAATAATATTATAGAAAGATACCTGATTGGTAACACATTGGAATAAGACTTTTGCAAAGTCTAAAGAGATTAACATAAAGAACTTTTACAAGTCTGAGAAAAATACAAAAAGCCCATTAGAAAATAATGAGTAGGGTATATGAAACAGAAGGGAAGAAACAAATGGCTAATAGATTCACTGAGATGGTCACACTCTAATAACATGAAAAATAGAAATCAAAAGAGTGAAATAGCATTTGATACCAATCAGAATGACAAATAGTTTTTTTAATCAAATGCTAAAGAAGATGTGAAAAAATGGAATCATAGTGGGAGGGTAAACTGACACTGTTCTTCTGGAGATCAAACTACTTTAGAGATATTAAGTGTTTGACCTAACTTCCTTCCCTCCCTGTGTGTGTGTGTGTGTGTGTGTGTGTATGTGTGTGTGCATCAATAAAACTCTTGCATCTTATGTTGTAATAAGATGCATTAGCAGCTTTTTTTCTGTAGTAAAAAAACTATGGATAAAGAAACAGATTTTCATTAAAAAAGGGAAATATATAAGTACAATATATAAATTCATACTATGGAATAAATTGTAATAATCAGAAACAATAAACTAGATTTAAATTTGGCAACCTGGATAGATCCAAAAACACATTTAAAGAAGATTTAAGAAAATAATAAAATTTAGAGTGAAATATCGTTTATATAAATATAAAATTCACAGAACAGGAATATGTGTTAATTGTAGTATTCCAATACCTAGAAAACATGTGAAAAGTAGAATGAGAGGACATATATTAAATGCATTAGAGTGAAGAGGGAGCTACGAATGAAGACGCAGACTGAAGGAGAAGATAAAATTAAATTTAAAGAGAGGGCTTGATTTGAGCAATAGTAGCAGTACAATTCTGTATACTTGTGGCCTCAAAGACAGTTTAAATATAAGTGTAAACGTGACCGTATATGTATGTGTGTGTGTGTATATATATATATATATATATATATATATATATATATATACAGAGAGAAAGAAAAAGGAGAGAGAGAGAGAGAACGAGAAAACACACTTTGTTTTCAATCTCGTGCTATGTTCTAGGGTAAAAAAAGGTTCAGTCATATCATTACAAAACATGATCCTTGACCTTAAGGATTCTGCACTGTATCCGAGCAGATAAACCAGTCAGAAAAAAAGGAAAAGAAATCCAAGATGGGGAATTGTGAAGAACATATTCCAAACTTAATCTATGTATCTGTGTTCCCACAGCCTACCACAGCCATCTAGAGAGCAGGGTTGTCATGTGTCTAAGAGATTGGGGCTTGAATTCTCACTCACTAGCCCGGGACCCTGGACAAGCTCCATGACCGTTCTGAGCCTCAGTTTCCTCATCCACAAGATAGTAATGATAACAATATCTACCTTACAGGTTAGCTGTAAAAATGGTAAAGTAATCAGTACCAAGATGTTGATACATTATTGCTATTTATCACTCTTTTTTTTTTTTTTTTTTTTTTTTTGCGGTACACGGGCCTCTCACTGTTGTGGCCTCTCCCGTTGCGGAGCACAGGCTCCGGACGCACAGGCTCAGCAGCCATGGCTCACGGGCCCAGCCGCTCTGCGGCATGTGGGATCTTCCTGGACCGGGGCACGAACCCGTGTCCCCTGCATCGGCAGGCGGACTCTCAACCACTGCGCCACCAGGGAAGCCCTATCACTCATTTTTCAGCCATCCCACTGCCCAGCACAATGGTGGCATGTAGCAGAAACTCAGTACATGCTTGCTTGGATAAAAGACCTAGTAAATGTAATGTAGAGAATCAACTGATCAGGGGTGCTCAACCAGAGCGGCATACTGGAATCATCCCCAGAGATACTGAATAATTTGTCTGGCGGGGGGCTCAGGCATTGGGTATGCTGTGAAATGTTCCCAGGAAACTGCAGGAGAACCATGGAGCTAGAGGATGATAGAGCCAGGATGGAGAACCATGGAGCTAGAGGATGATAGGTGTGGGCTGAAAGGTTGTGTAAGCTTTGGGGCCAGAAACGATGACTAGCCTTTGCCTAATTAAGAGCGAAAGAGAAGGGATTTAAAATAAAATTTCTAAGAATCAGATATAATCCATCCTAGGAAGGGACGACTCTCCCTAATTATGTCAATATTTTGAGGGAAGCTGGGTTGAAATCAGTATTATAAGATATATATGTCATATGATTGGCACTGTGCCTGATGACTAGTCTTTCCATCAGCCCTCCAGGAGCTATCTCTATTTTCAAGAGGACATAATTGTAGGCTAGAACTTTCCTACTTAGAGTGTGGCCCTCGGAAAGACAGCATTAACCTCACCTGGGAGCCTGTGAGAAGTGCAGTATCTCAGGCCCCACTCCAGGCCTCCTGAATGATCACCTGCATTTTTCCTTGTGAACAAGGCAATTGATATTCGCATGAAAGTTTGAGAAACAGATTAATCTTTCTCTATCTTGGGTGCTCACTGAAGTCACCCTGAAATCTAAATTTTAGAAAATTCTGATGCCTGGGTGTGGAGGCTTTTAAAAACTACCTTAGGTGATTCTGATATGCAGCAGTTTGACAATCACTGGGCTAGAAAATGTGTATAAAATGCCTAAGGTCATACAGCTAGTAATGATGAAGCTGGGATTTAATCCAGGACTCCCAAACCACTGTGCCATGTCCCTTCCTGAATTAAACCTCTTAGATTCAATAACTTTCAAGTTCAAATAAAAATGTCAATTAATACATTTCTGTATTTATTATATATATGTATATATACATATATATTTATATAACCTCTTCTCAATGGAAGTGTGATGTCTCTGATGGTCCTGACCATATTTCAAAATTATTTATATGCCCCTACGCTCCAACACTCAGTGCAGTGCTAAGTAAATACTGTTGCTTACTAAATACTGTTTGCTTAACACACATTGCTATTCAAACAATGAGCTCCACACTAACTGTACCAACGGAATACTTCTTTGCCCTGTCAAGCTGAAACTCAAATTGAACACCAGTATTAATACATGAGAATCTTTAAATCTTTTCCTTCTTGTTGTGACTGATGCATGAAAATTATTTCACTTATCAAGACAAAGCCTCTCTATAATTTTATACTGAATGTGATAAAATAATGAGGGCTAAAATCTAAATTTCCTAATGTGTAAATGGCCTGAAAATAAGCTTCATAGTTATTCATTAGCTGTTGCAGTGACTCCTTCCCAAGATTATTTTTTGGTATGGAATTAAACTTTACAAACAACCGGAACATCTCACTCAATAGCTAATTCACAGCAAGATCGCTATCTTAGTATAATAAATACCTGGATAAACAATATTTAAATGAGCATAGTCCTGCTTTACAGATTTTTTTTTCCTGAGGATACTGTAATCATTATCGTTCAGTAATAATGCCTGGCAATGGATAGAATGTGGTTTATGAAAAGAATCTGAATTATTTTTGTCAGTCATTCAGCAGCAGATTTTCCTGTGCGGCATTACAAATTCATTACCCCATAGTCAGGTCTTGAAATCTCAGAGCAGAAGGTAAAAGTGAGCTACTGCTAAGGTTAGATGTTATCACACAGAGCTGCCCACATCATATGTAGATGAGCATGGAAATAAACTCCAGACCAGAACATTTGCAAATGTATCTGATTTGACAGAAGTGTTTCAAGACACTTTCCTGTTAACTTTGCCTGTGAATATCATCAAGAATAGGGTAAGGAACACAGCAAACTCCTAAAGAACAAGGAAAAACACTTCTCTTTTGTAATTCTTTTCCTGGTAGAGTGATCTGGCAGCTTTTAATTGTTTAAACATTCATTCCCAAAGCATTGACTGAGTTAGGAATTCAGTAATTAGACATTAAATGTTGAAAAGCTCAGGCCATCATGCTCAAGGCGTTCACAAGGCAGAGGGGGAAATCAGACAAGGAGATGATAGTGATAGACAATAAAGCTCTGACTGCAGTAACCACAGGATGGATGCCACAGGAAAACAGAATGTTCCCCATCTTGGTGGAGAGGCCCGGGGAGTGGAATACCAAGGAAAACTTTTTACAAGAGATGACACAGAAGGTTATTTAAAAGCCCAGTCTGCACTGGATAGATACTTAGGAGGTATGTTTGGTTGGTGGGAGATCAATTTACACTTTCACACATAAAGAACCACGATGACTTTCAGGTTGTTCCATAAGCAACCAAATAAGAAGAAGCAATTTTAACTTGCAACCCAGGTGGTCCAGGAACTTCGTTTTCAGGGCTGTGGTGTGGTAAAGGTTACAGCACCTTCTTTGCAAGAGGTATAAACAAAAAAAAGAACAAAGAAAGGAGCTTTTATTCTGGAATTTTTTCACCTATGGAGATTCCAGTCTGAAAGTAGAAGATGATAGTATTTTTCTTGTAAATTCTGTCTTCTAGTTCAAATCTAAAAAGAGCCCTGGATTAGAAACAGCATAAACGTGTGTTCTAGGTCCAGTTCTGTCTTTAGTTCAGCTATCTAAAATGGGCAACTAAAATTAATTCTTTGGGTTTTAGTTTCCTCATTGGTAAAGTGAAGGAAATTTGCCTGAACCAGTGGTCCTCAACTGGGGGCACTAGGCAATGTCTAGAGACAATTTGGGTTGTCACAACTTGGGAAGTTTCTACTGGTATCTAGTGGGTTGAGGTCAAGGATATTGCTAAAGATCCCTGAATGCACATGACACACCCCACAATACAGAACGTCAGTGATACCAAAGTCAAGAAACCTTGGCCTGAGCCCTGCCTTTCCCAGCCGCATTAAGCAGTGAGCTGGCTGTGGCCTCTAGGAAGCACCTCCTGAGATGCAGTTAGGATGCAGAGTTAGACCTGACAAAATCTCTTTCAGTCCAATGAGCACTCTGGAAAAGACTACCCATTAGAGGAATCCTAGCTTGGATGGAAATAACGAGGTCCTTGGACCTTTAAACCACTGCCTTGCTCTGTTATTTTCTGGGGGCTTTTCTGGGAAGAGCTGACATCAGCTACTATTGACTTTCATGGTCATCAGCTGGAGTTTGGCTCAAGAAGAGTGTGACCCTGACTTGAAAGCTGAAGCAGATCCTAAAAAAATTAACAACTAAAGGTCTTCTTCTCACCACACTCCTTGCTTCTGGGCAATGAGTCCTTTCCTGTAGGGTCAGTTCTGAGTCTGCCTTAAGAACTAAAAGGAAACAAATGGCTCTTTTCTACCTTTAAAAGTGATAATAGCGAAGGATCATAGAGAGTTTTTATTTACTCGTGCTGTAGTAAAGATTATAGCATCTTCTATTCAGATGTGTGAACAAACAAAACAAAACAAAACCCCAAAGAACAATGGTTTTGCTTCTGGAATTTCTGCATCATCTTGTTTAAATCCCCCAATAACCAGTGGGGTGTGTACTATGCATGTTCTCATTTTTCAGAAGGACACTTAGGCTCAGTATCCTGCCCAAAGTCAACCAGAAGGGAGAAGTATGAGATTTGAACCCAGGTCTTTCTGATCAAGCTTATCTTGTAAGAAATATGTTACCATGAGTCTCTCTAATCCTCATTTTCTTCAACCAAAAGATGGTAGTTTAATGTCTGCTCTACATGCTTCACAAGGTTATTACAGTGATGTGATCATATGAGGGAATATGAGTGTGTAATCCACTGTAAACATGAGATCTTATAATAATCATTAATACTATTAAACAGCATTAATAAGTAGTATCATTAATAACATCCATGACTTGCCTAAGTGGAAGTTCTTAGTTTAGAGAGCTCTAGCTTGGCTTTAGTTTGGAATGGCCATGAATTGAACCTAGAGTGGGTACATATCAAGAGCTGTTTTGTCCATAAGATGCCTGGTACCCTATGGTACAGCCTGGTGGAGATGGCTCTGCAACGGAGCAAGGAGGAAAAGAGGAGGAGGGAGAGAGGGCAGGAAGGAGAGAGAAAGAGAGAGGGCAACATCCAAGTCCCTTCTACTGCCCAGGGCCTAGCAGTATCCCAAGTTTAGTTTGTCCTTCCAGGAGCCTCCTATGAAATGTAGTCAAGAACTGGTTGAGTGTTGCAGGCTTCCTACCCACTTTGCCTGGGTTTGAATCCTAATTCCACAGTTCACTATCCGTGTAATCTTGGACAATGTACTTAATGTCTCAGTGGCCCCAGTATATTCATCGGGAAAATGGGGATGTTACGAATGGTGCATCACTGGGCCCTTGAGAAGACTGAGTAAGTTAATGTGTATAAAGGTACTTAGGACAGTAACTGGTACATATCAAGCCCTTACAGTTATAGTATAGGTTTTGTGTGTTCTGTATGAAACATTGTTTCTTTCAAACAAATGAGACTAACACACCATGCTAGTGAAAACTCTTTGCAAAGTGCTTGCATAATACACTTTATATGGGTCCATAATACATGTACTCAGCTGTGTGATACTGTCCATGTAGATTATTTATTGTTTTAAACTATTCTGAATGCTTCAAGGAAAAACTGTTTTGTTTTCATATATTCTCATTTTTCCCCAGGCTGTAATTTCAGAATAACTGAATCGAAGGGAGTGAACAACTTTAAGCCCTTGATGTGGATGACCAAATTGCTTTCCAAAAGGTAGTATCCCTCAGAGTCCTCATTCACCACACCCTAGGCAGCCTATGTGAGAAATCTAGATCTCAGCTTTAATTAACTTTTCAGATTAATGGAACCAAGAACACCCCCTCCCCAATGTTTTTACCATTTCCATTCTATCTTTTATGAATTACTTTTCCTGACTTCTACCTATTTCTGTCAGCCTTTTTTTCCTTCCTTTTTATCTCTTTCCTTATGCATAATTTATGCATGAAAGAGAAAATCATTGGTCACATTTATTTTTTCTTCAGTTTATCATTTGCCTTTTATAATATCACTAGTTTTGATAAAGACACAGAGCTAAGACAAATATCTTAACCAGTGTTTTTTTCAAGTTAAAACTTTGTGTAGCAGACATTGTCCTGCCCAGGTTGTAGCCTCTCGGGTTACCCCGCAGGTCTTCTGCAGACAGTTCCCAAGAATACCTATCACTTCTTGTCTCTCTGTGGCTGGAGATGTTCTCTTGTCATCAAAGAGCCTCTAGTCTGTATGAGCTGCAGGCAAGAAGTGCAAGGGAGTTATCATCTCTCAGTCCAAGAAGTACTGAAGTCTTAGCCTCCTCACCCCTCATAGGAACAATTCTGTAGATATTCCTCACTGTCTCTCAGAGTGTCCCCAGATTATCTGAGCCCCAGTTGCCCATAGCAGTAATATGTTTATCAATATACATTTTAGCAGCTCTACCCTATTTCCTATCTCACTTCCCACTACTCCACGTATTCCCTGGGATTATCTCTCAAATAAACTACTTGTACACAAATCCTTATCCCAGCGTCTACTTTTGAGAAAATCCAAAATAAAATACATGAGTCTCATTAAAGTATTTCAGTGGATTCTTATTTTGGTTATGATACATCCATTTCCTGAAGGTTACAGTTGATGTGGTAGATTTTTAACAAACAATATTTACAGGAAGAATCAATTTGAAGAAAGAATTGAAAATTTCTCTCAGTCTTTCATTTAAAGGCAAAAATGACTTACGATTAGAGTTTAGTTTGATTTTATTACTATTTAGATATGATTGTGGAAAGGTTTCCTTTCTGAATTTCTATGATTGAAGTTTGAAAACCATGGGACTAAATGATCTCTAATATACTTTCCACCTCACAAATCAGTTTTACATGCTTCCAAGATTTAACATAGTTTGGTTCTGGACACATACATTTTTTTGTTGATTGAATGATTCCTCCCCTTATCTATACTTGTATTTTCAACTTATGTAACAATGTAGGCTGCTCACTCATTGACTTATTCTCTCATGCATTCACTTATGCTCTGCATGCAAAGTAGTGTTTGCTTGGATTAGGAGAAGCAACACTGAACTTGAACCCAGCAGAGTTTGCACCCAGATGAGACATTTAAGTTCTATGGACTTCATGCAAGTCTTTTATTCTCTCAGTTGATTTCCTCATGTCTAATAATAAATAAGTATAATGAATAAAAATACTGAGAACTATTATGGGCTTACAGTGTACCAGACTTTTTTTTAGGAGTTTTACATGTTTTTTTTTTTTTTTTTTTTTTTTTTTGCGGTACGCGGGCCTCTCACTGTTGTGGCCTCTCCCGTTTGCGGAGCACAGGCTCCGGACGCGC
>NW_006779172.1:256044-263028 GCF_000442215.2 Lipotes vexillifer | reverse complement strand
TTTTTTTCTTGCGTTATGCGGGCCTCTCACTGTTGTGGCCTCTCCCATTTGCGGAGCACAGGCTCCGGACGCGCAGGCTCAGCGGCCACGGCTCACGGGCCCAGCCGCTCCGCGGCACGCGGGATCCCCCCGAAACGGGGCACGAACCCGCGCCCCCCGCATCGGCAGGCGGACTCTCAAGCACTGCGCCACCAGGGAAGCCCTTACATGTATTTTTATTCACTGATTTGATTCTATGTGGTAGGTGTCACTAACGTCACTAGCGTCTCCCTCCTAGAATGAGGAAACTAAGACTCACAGAGGTTAAGAAACATGCACAAAGTTATGTAACTCATAAGGTGACAGTAATAGGATTTGAACTATGGGAATAAATGAAGACCACCTACATGAGGACGAGCAATAGCTCTTTACTCAGGACTTGCTCTAGCAAGGGATTAGCCATTACCACTTGCATTTAGCAGAGACACAAGGCAGGCGAGGGAGTTGGAAATCAATAGTAGAATAAAGGGATGCTTCAAGTATGCTTGATTGGAGGATGTTGCCCTGGGGAAGCTGGAGCAGGCTAATTAGAAGTAGGACATCCTATGTGATTGGTCAGGGGACCATATTTGGCTTTCTCTGACCTAAATTGGAAGTAGGGGGCAAAAACTAGGGAAGTTGGCAGTTATTGATCAAGTCCTAATTTTTTAGAGCCAATTGCTACCTAGGTAGGGGTTTGGCTTCCTGGTCTAGTTGCTGCAGATTGTGGGCTAGAGTTTTATTTTCGCATATTGTTTTGGCCATTGTACCTTGGTTTATTCGGTCTATCATAACCAAGGAATTTTTACTTCAAAGCTCACTCATTAAACCAGACTCTATTCTTCTTAAAAGAATATATGTTCATGCAAATTATAAACCTCAAATATGACATTTATGAAATTAGTGTAAGAATTCAGAACACTGCACTAAATATTTAAGAAAAGAGAAATTCAAACTGTTCTTTATGTACATACTTTTGTTTAGTTCAGGAAAGCAAACCTGTAGAGTTGAAAGACGGAGTTTGATGGAAAAGAACAATGTGGGAAAAGCATGCTTCTATCACAAGCCATGAAGTCTTTGAAGAAGCTAACTTTGTAGAAGAGAGTCTTAAACTCAAACGACCCCAGAGGCAATGGGGAAGCATGAATGAATGAAAGCAGGAAATAAGGAAATAGACAGCGACAAACTGCCCATCTGAAAGTTGTCTTCTTTTTATTTACAGTTTAGGTAGCTGTAAAGCATATTTATTGATTTGATTTTAAAAAATTGTGCCCTTTGGGAAATTACCTCAGTACAGAATTAAAGCAAAAAGACAGCTGATGACAACAAAACATGAACAACTAAAACAATCATAGAATGAAATACTGGTTTGAAAAAGTCACCCTTTTAATGACATACTACTGTGGAAAGTCAAATACTTTGAACACAGCTCCAAATTACACACAGCAAATAGAAAATAGCTGTTGGTGTGGAGGATACTACCTCGGAGCTATTAAACCAATACCTTTTCATCTTTAGTAATCCCTAGTTGCAAGTTGATCCAAGGCTTCTGTAATTTAGAATCATGCCAAGATGACTCAGATCACAATTTTCTTCCATAATAGGGCAAAGACGAGCCTTCTACCATTCAGACTGAGAACATTAGGTTTAGTGCCCCAAAGAAGAGGAGGACGTCATGCTCTGGAAGACTCAAGTGAAAGGCCTGTTTCTTCCAGTTCCAGAACACGTGGGAAGGATCTGTGTCTGACTGCTCTTCTCCAGGCTGATAGATTTGCAAGAGAGCAAAACACAGAGCAGGTTTTGTTCATTCTCCTTTTGGAATGTTGGCGTGAGGCTGCCACTCCGCGTGGTCCTGTGTCAACGTGGGAGGCAATAGTGTGGCCATGGTTGGCGAAGGTGAACGATCGCATGAGCCTGAGGCAGTACTGGCTCCTACCGTCCAGCGGTATCTGGAAGGGATCTTGCTGCGAACTTGCTCGGAGTGGTTTGCTGCAGCGGTGGGCAAGGTCAGACCCTCAATGGGAGTCACCTCCAGACTCCAGGAAGACCTCTGCACAGCAGACAAGGTCTGATTGGGGGTTGACTCACTGAGGGTGGGGTGTGGTGGTGGTGGAGTCTCACTAGACCACGATCGAATAAAGATAACGGAGCTTATATTCTTCAGTCATGCAACTGGCACACCTGGGATCACGTCCACCGTCCCTCCATGGAGACCAGCACCAGGATGGAAGGCTACATGGGAGGGATAAGCCCTTGAATTCTGTGATCTTTCCCATATACTGGGAGGTGTCAGCCTGGGGAGAGGACAGTGAGAATAGCTCTGATGGGTAGCTAAACTGTGAGTTGATTGACTATTTTACATTACAAAGGCCATTTACAGTGGAACTGTTAATTGGTAGGTTTTAGATAAGTCTCTGTCATCTCACTTCCGCCCATACGGGGTGGAGTATTGAGAAGAGTATTAATGAGTTATGGAAATTTAAAAAGTTACACTTTTCCTTGCTCGTTTCAGGAGTTGTGGAAATTTGAGAACTTGCTAGTGAAATATGCTATCCGTCTTCCTACTTCCCCTTCCTCAGTCCTCACTCTCAGCTGGTATATTCTGGCTTTTCCTCTTTCACTAAGAAAATGGAAGAAATCTGAAGAGAACATCCACAACTTTCCATTACTACAAATACTCACCTACAAACTTCTGTGACCATATGCTCTATTTTCACTTCTGTAACTACAGAGGAATTGTTGGCTATCCAATCCATGGGCAACATACAAATTGTATTCTTACTCAGCTTCAGCCATATGGGACTGCAGCCAAATGTGGCAGGAGTTATAGATTTTTATATGAAAACTTTTGATTTGGAAATACTGACAACTAGTTACTTTATAAAAAAAAAAAATCACAAATAAATAAACAAAACGAACTCTTCCAGTAACCAAAGAGACGACGGCTGTGAGTCTCATGTGGCCCACTGGCCACCAATATAAACTAGTAGGCACAGAAACATTCCAGAATGCTCAAAGGGGACTCATAGGGGGTTCCCCCTTTACCGATGGTGGGCTAAGCAGGTTACCCAAGCTTTTCCCTTCGCCAAGTATCTGATTTCCTCTATCTCCACAGCTGTAACAGGACCAGGAGGTGGGAATTAACATATGTTCTTTCACATAAACTTCACGGCAACTCAGTGAGTTAGGTATTATTATACCTTCAGGCATTCACAAAACTAGAGACAAAATGCAAACAACTGCGCAAGAGGATACAAAAATAACTGTACACTGGTGTGCAGAGGAAATACGCAGGAAAGAAAGTCAGTGCATAATGAGGTTAATTACTTCTCCTCCAAGGTAGGGACCTTAGAGGAAGCCTTTCAAAGAAAGTGACTAGAACTGGTAAACTTAGGGCTTGCCGCAGGTTACAAGTCTGGAAAGGAACTAGAATTAGTTTAAATATATATTAACATCAAACGTTTACCTTAGCAAAAAGCTGTAATTGAAATTATACGGAGTTCTCCCTAAATACGCATGCATTTTAAATATTTATTTATCCATCAATTTATTTATTTATATAAATGTATTTATTTATTTATTTTATTTGGCTGCGTTGGGTCTTTGTTGCTGCTCACGGGCTCTCTCTAGTTGCAGCGAGCAGGGGCTACTCTTCGTTGCGGTGCGCGGGCTTCTCATTGCGGCGTCTTCTCTTGTTGCGAAGCACAGGCTCTAGGCACGCGGGCTTCAGTAGTTGTGGCTCGCAGGCTCTAGAGCACAGGCTCAGTAGTTGTGGCACATGGGCTTAGCTGCTTTGCAGCATGTGGGATCTTCCCGGACCAGGGATCGAACCTGTGTCCCCTGCATTGGCAGGCAGATTCTTAACCACTGCACCACCAGGGAAGTCCAATTTATTTTTTATTATTTATTTTGGCTGCGCCGGATCTTAGCTGCGGCATGCAGGATCTTCGTTGCAGCATGTGGGATCTATTAGTTCCCTGACCAGGGATTGAACCCGGGCCCCTTGCATTGGGAGTGTGGAGTCTTACCCACTGGACCACCAGGGAAGTCCCATTTTTAAAAAAAAATATTTATTTTTAGTACGCATGTATTTTTAAATAAATTCTTTCCTTGAGGGGCAGGACAAAATGGCAGATTAGGAAGATCCTGGGCTTGCCTCTTCCCAGGGTACACCCAAATTACAACTCGATCAAAGAAACTACCTCTGAGAATGACCTGAAGACTAGCAGAAAAGATTTTCCACAACTAAAAAATTTTAAAAGCCAGGTTGCGATAAGTAGCAGGGGCAGAGACATGGTCTGGCCAGGACTCACACCTCAGGTGTTATGACCCACAGGCCGGGGGTATATAACAGCCTCAGAGGACATCCCCAAGGAGCAAGGGCTCCAAACGCCACATCAGGCTCCCCAGTCCAGGGACCTGCACCAGAATAATGAGCCCCCATAGTGCCTGCCTTTGAAAACCTGGGGCTTATGTCTGAGAAAGCTGGAGAGCTGTGGGAAATGGAGAAAGCCCTCTTAATGGGCAGGCACAAAAACTCACTCTCTCCAAGTCTTGGCACAGAGGCAGCAGTTTGAAAAGCAACTGGGTCATACAGGAAGGAAGTTTATTGTTTAACTTTAGGGCATGCACCCAAGGACAGGGATCTGTTGGCAATTTCTCTGGGTATAGACGGGTGCCAGTCTCAGGGTTTCTTTGTTTGTTTTTGGTTCACCCTCTACCTAGCTGGCCCAGTACTGACAGGGGCCATTTCTGACTCTCTCCATGTAACTTAACAGAACCAATGCCCTGCCCCAGCTTCACCTGAAGACTCGACACAGCTGGCACATTTCCAAAGCAGCTCCCCACCCTGCCAGTCCTGGCAGGCACCTTCAGCTAGCACTAGAGCCCCTACAAAGCAACCCCCACCCTTCCAGATCTTGCAGGAGCCCTCAGCCAACACCGAACTCTGCCAAAGTGACCTCCTAGCCTGGGGACTCTCACCCACACCAGCGTGTCTACAACAAATGTAGCTGAGCCTTACAGTCAGCCACAGAATGGGTCCTCCCACACACCAGTGAGCTAGTAACATCCAGCTACAATAGGAGGGCATGCAGTCCTCACTGGGGACACTACTGGAGCACTTGTCTCTTGAACCACGGGGGACCATACTACTGGGTCCCTAGGATACCATCTATACAAAGCCACTCTTTCAAAACCAGGAGATGTAGCTAATCTACTTAATATATAGAAACAAACATAGAGAGTCAGACAAAATGAGGAAACAAAGTAATATGTTCCAAACAGAAGAACAAGATGAAACCTCAGAAAAAGAACTAAAGGAAATGAAGATCAGAAATCTTCCAGATAAAGAGTTGGAAGTAATGATCCTAAACATGTTCACTGAACTCAGGAGAAAAATGGAGGAACACACTGAGAACCTCAACAAAGAGATTAAAAAAGAACCTATCAGAGCTTTAAAATATAATAACTGATATGAAAAATACATTAGACGGAACCAACGACAGATTAAATGTTTTAGATGTTGCAAAAGAATGGATCAGCGATCTAGAAGACAAGCTATTGGAATTCACTCAATCAGAATAGAAAAATTTTTAAAAAGAAACAAACAAACAATGAGGATAGTTTAAGGGATCTCCGGGACAACATCAAGTATACTAATAATTATAAGGGTTGAAGGAAAAGAGAGAGGGAAAGGGACAGAAAGTTTATTTTAAGAAATAATCACTGAAAACTTCTTTAACCTGGCAAAGGAAACAGACATCCAAGTTCAGGATGCACAGAGAGTCCCAAACAAGATAAAACTGAAGAGGCTTACACTAAGACACATTATTATTATATGTCAAACTTAAAGATAAAGAGAGTATCTTAAAGCTGCAACATGTTACATATAGGGGAGCCCCAATAAGACTATCAGCTGACTTTTCAGCAGAAAAGACAGAGGCCAGAAGGGAGTGGCACAATATGTACAAAGTACTGAAGGAAAAATAGATAAATAAAACATACAAACAAGAATACTCTACCCAACAAGGTTATCGTTCAAACTAAAGGAGAGGGACTTCCCTGGTGGTCTGGCAGTTAAGACTCCATGCTCCCAATGAAGGGGGCCTGGGTTCAATCCCTGGTCAGGGAACTAGATCCCACATGCTGCAACTAAGAGTCTGCATGTTGCAACTGAAAGCTCCCGCATGCCACAACTAAAGATCCTGCATGCTGCAACTAAAGATTCCAAATGCCGCAACTAAAGATCCTGCATGCCGCAATGAAGATTCCGTGTGCCACAACTAAGATCCAGCACATCCAAATAAATAAATTCATAAATACTGAAAAAAAAACAAAACTGAAGGAGAGAAATAATTTCTGAGACAAGCAAAGGCTAAAGGAGTTCATCACCACTAAACCAACCTTACAATGAATGTTAAAGGGACTTCTTTAAACAGAAAAAAAAAAAAAAAATACCATAACTAGAAATGAAAAAAATGATGAAAAGAAAAATCTCACTGGGAAAGGAAAACATGTAGCAGAGGCAGCTGATCAACTACATAGCTAGTATGAAGGTTAAAAGACAAAATTAATAAAATCACATATTTCTACAAAAATTAGTTAAGAAATATTCAAAAATAAAATGATTCAACCTCCACCCCCCCCAAAAAAATGCATTAGAGCTAATAAATGAAGTCAGTAAATTTCAGGATACAAAATCAATACACAATATTTTTTTGCATTTCTATATACTAATAATGATATATCAGAAACAGACATAGAAAAACAATTTCATTTACAATTCATTTGAATTACATTTAAAATACCTAGGAATAAATTCGATGAAAAAGGTGAAAGACCTGTATACTACCTGCACACTAAAAACTATGACACTGATGAAAGAAATTGAAGATGACACAAATAAATGAAAAGATATACAGTGGGGCTTCCCTGGTGGCGCAGTGCTTGAGGGTCCGCCTGCCG
>NW_006779172.1:191836-255908 GCF_000442215.2 Lipotes vexillifer | reverse complement strand
AAAAACAAAAAAAAAAAAAAAAAAAAAAAAAAAAAAAAGATATACAGTGATTATGGACTGGAAGAATTAATATTGCTAAAATCATGAAACTACCCAATGAAATCTAAAGATTCAATGCAATCTCTACAAAAAACTAGAACAAATAACCCTAAAATTGTATAGAACCACAAAAGACCCCAAATAGCCAAAACAATCTTGAGAAAGAAGAGCAAAGCTGGGGGTATCATGCTCCCTGATTTCAAACTATATTACAAAGCTACAGTAATCAACAGTGCGGTACTGGCACAAAAACAGACATGTAGATCAATGGAACATAGTAAAGAGCCCAGACATAAACCCACACTTATATAGTCAATTAATCTATGACAAAGGAGGCAAGATACAATGGTGTACAGACAGTCTTTCCAATAAATGGTTTTAGGAAAATTGGATAGCTACACACAGAAGAATAAAACTGGACAATTTTCTCACGCCTTATACAAAAATAAACACAAAATGGATTAAAGACTTAAATGTAAGACCTGAAACCATAAATCCCAGAAGAAAACATTAGGCAGTATGCTCTTTGACATCAGTTTTAACAATACTTTTTTTTTTTGATCTTTCTCCTCAGGCAAAGGCAATAAAAGAAAAACTAGACAAATGGGACTGCATCAAACTAAATAGCTTTTTCACAGAGAAAGAAACTATCAACAAAATGAAAAGGCAATCAACTGAATGGGAGAAGATATTTGCAAACAATATATCTGCTAAGGGGTTAATATCCAAAATATACAAAGGAATCATAGAATTCAATATAAAAAAAAAAAAAAAAATTAAGAAACGGGCAGAGAACCTGAACAGACATTTCTCCAAAGAAGAAATACAAATGGCCAACAGACACATAAAAATATACTCAAGATCACTGTGCACCAGGGAAGTACAAATCAAAACCACAATGAGATATCCCTCACACCTGTCAAAATGGCTATCACCAAAAAGATAACAAATAACAAGTGTTGGCAAGGATGTGGAGAGAAAGAAACCCTGCTGAAAGGTGGGAACCCGCTGTTGGTGGGAATGTACATTGGTGCAGCTGCAATGGAAAAAAGTATGGAAGTTCCTCAAAAAATTAAGAATAGAACTACTGTACAATCCAGCAAGTCTACTTCTGAGTATTTACCTGAATAAAGCAAAAATACTAATTCAAAATGATATATGCACACCTACGTTCATTTCAGCACTATTTACAATAACCAAAATGTGAAAGCAACCTAAGTGTTCATCAACTGATGAATGGATAAAGAAGATGTGGGAGATGTGTACACACACAGACACACACACACACAGAGTAGAATATTACTCAGCCATAAATGAGAATGAAGTCTTGCCATTTGCGACAACATGGATGGACCTAGAGGGTATTTATGCTAAGTGAAATAAGTCAGAAGAAAAGACTAGTATTATATAATCTCACTTATACGTGGACTCTATAAACAAAACACACATACAAAAGAAAACAAAAACAGACTTATACATACAGAAAGCAAACTGGTGATTGCCAAAGGGGAAGAGGGAGGAGGGTGGACAAAATAGGTGACAAGGATTAAGAGGTACAAACTTCCAGATATAAAATAAATAAATCACAGGGATGTAATATACAGCATAAAGAATATGGTCAATAATACTGCAATAATTTTGTATTTTGACA
This sequence comes from Lipotes vexillifer, assembly GCF_000442215.2. Taxonomy (NCBI): domain Eukaryota; kingdom Metazoa; phylum Chordata; class Mammalia; order Artiodactyla; family Lipotidae; genus Lipotes; species Lipotes vexillifer. The sequence continues at coordinate 254,218 of NW_006779172.1, read as the reverse complement.
TGTGGTTACTAGACTTACCATGGTGAACGTTTCTTAATGTATTTAAATATTAAATCACTATGTCATACACCTGAAACTAACATAATACCCATTTTAAAGTACTGGTCCTTAAATGGATGACTTCTAACTTGGGATTGTGTTGCATGTGAAAGTCATTTGTTCCACCACTGGCTCCATGGGTAGGCAGAGGTTTTCTTGAAGATAAGCCAGAAATCTCTTTTTCTTAGAATATTGAAGGGACCAGCCCCCTTCCTTTCAGAAAAAAAGATGCCTATTATTTTGATTTGCTCCTTTGTATCTGAGTTTTCATGAAGGTAAATTAGGATTTAATCTCCCCACCCCCAGCCTAATAATCAGGGATGTGCATAGTACAGATTAAGCATCATTGTCCCTGAGAAAATGAACCCAAGAGAGAAATCAGCATACAATGCATCAATTCCCCAGGCATTCAGCAGAAAATGAACACACGTATTGACCAATGAGTGGAATAATAGCTTTGTTGACAATGTCACAGGAGGTGTTCAATCTCCAGGCAGAGTGAGTGGCGAAATGAAAGGAGGCAGACAAAGAACAGCATCTCTCTGCTCTCTTCACTTCTCCATCAGTTTTCCCAACACATGGGTGGGCAGTTTCTATCATACTGTCATATTATTTTGAAAGTTAAATCTTTGTCACTCTCTTTCTCTGAAAAGTTTGGGTCACAGTTCAGAGAACTTACAATATGAAAATTTAACAATGCAGCAGTGGAAATAAGGCAAAGAAAGTTAGAGAAAAACTGTAAATCACTAGTGGATCAAGAGGTGGAAGGAAAAGCATTTTATTGCAGAAATCATTTCTGAACAGGAGGCCTTGAAGAGTTCTCTTTGTTCATGGGATGATGCTAATACTGTCTTAAGGACAGTTAAGTTACTGTCTTAAGGAAGTTAAGGAAATTCTCAGCAGATCAATCACCCCAAGCAACAGTCTGCTTTACCACATTATCTCAGCTTTTTGTTTCCTTTGCTAATTTTTTTGATGTTTACATGAATTAATAAGGCAAAATGAATTCCTATTTGGAATATACGCATAGGCTGATGCTTATCCCATGCTACCACACATTTGATTCCATTACAAATGCATTCATGGTATGAAAAGAACCTTATCTATGAAATTTACATTTAAAAAGGTAGGAAAGTAAGCTTTTTGTGGAGAATCAGGAAGGAGGCAAGATGCCTTATACATAGCAAACTATGGGATTCATACAGAAAGTGAAACTGGAAGTCCTCTATAATATCAAAACCAATGAACCAGATGAATATTGTCCCTGGGCCATTTTGTAGTGGATTTTTATTCAATGTGTTATGATTGTTACTGTTTTCTACAACACACATGCAAACACCTACATATATACATGTTTAAAAATTAGATAAATTGGTTACGTAGCATTAGAGAAAAGCTGGTCGGGCATATCACATAGATTTATAAAGAAGTGAGATATAGACAAATAAAATAAAATCTAAATTACTGACTAAAATCATCACATTGCAAATAATGAGGTTTGGGCGAGAGAATGCTGAAAAAGTAGAAAGCTGTACAGAATGATTAGCATCCTATTTGTACAACGTTGGCAATAACAGATATTGCGTTTACAAAGGCAGCAATTCTTTAGCTAAAGATGACTGAATAGAACTGAAAGCTTACTTACCAATTTTGGAACAGCTCTAAAGGAAGCAAAGTATGTATGTGTGTTATGTGGGGGGGAGGGTGTGTCTGTAGGGGGTAACTAGTCCAGGGACTTTCTTTACATCACTCCCCTCTTATACATTTAAGGATAAAGCCAAGGAGTTTGTTAGTTGCTACATACATCTAGGAAGTCACTATAATGAGTTAGCAGGGAGGTTAGTCAGGGAAACACAAAACCCTTTGGGAAGAGAGATTACTAGAGAGTCATCTTTGAGCTACATAGCAAGAGACATAGTGGCAGAGGCAGCTATGGAATCACAGTGTGTCTGTGGCAAAGAAGGAGGAGTTAATTCATCCTAAAAAAAATTCTCCAGGTCAAGGAAGAGGAGGGAAAATAAAAGGTGAGTTGGAATGACAAAATGACACGGTCTATTTTCCACCAGGGAATGAGCGTTGACATTGCCAAAAGCCCTAGTGTGTCTAGACACACTCTGTTATTACCGTTCTGCTTTCAATGCCAACATAGCAATTGCGAACACTTTATGCTGCATCCTGATTTGCTCTGCAGGGTGTCAGCTGCTGATATCTAGTCATTTTGAGACCGTGGAAAACAAAACAATTGCATTTGCTACCTGAGAGATGGAAGGCAAGGCACACTAGCTCTGTTACATTCTGCAGCTCTCTTTGGCGCTGTACCGATGTAGCTGTAAGTAACTGAACCAGAATCGTGATATAAAATAAACCCTCTGCAATCTTTAATACCAACAGGTATTAAAGCAAGAATGAGGTAAACAGAACATCAGGGAAATTTGCTTCACCCATTTGGTCTGGAATGGCTGAGGAGAAATGAACAGTTTTCCGTCCAGGACTGGGGCAGCATTTGAGAAAACAAGTAGTGAATATGAATCGAGGCTGCATTCTTTCCTAGGTCTTTCATTCTTACCCTCTGTGGAAATCGTCTGGCCCATTTTCATCACTTTCTTTTATTGAGTTTTATAACTCAATTTTTCTTGAGTTTTCAAAAGTTTTATAAAGTAAATGATTTGAGAGCATAGTAGATAAATTCATAGTCCACCGATGAGTAGAACTGAGAGAAACTGAGTTTCTGTTTGCTAGAGGCGATAGCAGCTAAATGCTGCCTTTGTATTTGATACACCCATAATGTAATAATACCCTTAAAATGCCAGAGAGTTGTGTTGTTGTTGTCATTGTTTTTCTTTTACTGATTCCCATGGCTAAAGGGAAACATCACAGAAGTCAAGCACCAGCTGCCACAGGCAACAAGATGTCTTAGGTTAATGGGGACAGTCTGTCTTAAGGAGACAGCATAGTGCCACAGCCAGTAAGACAGATGTAATGTCACACCTATGCATGGCAGCACAGGAGGGTCACCTCCTAAGTGTTACACTGCACAAACTGCTGTCAATTGGCTTGTTTGTGGGAATACAATGTATCCCATTCCGTATCCATTCATCCCTTTCAATTAGTTCCTTTCCCTCAAGCATTTTAAGGAATGGAGCCAATGTCTACCCTTTGCTATCTTTCATTTCTACATATCTCTGTGAAAGGGACATGAAGAATGATTCCAAATACCTGTATGAATTAACAAACTCCAAGAAGCAATATTTTTCCCAGACTAAAACAAATCTGGAAAGACTTGATGATTCTTTAACTTCTTTTTGACTCTCATGGATCCATGGTTCCAAATATCAGAATATTAAAAAGACCACAAAGTTTGGAAACTAGAAGGTTCTCTTTTAATTTGGATTTTCATTCATCTGAATTTTGTGAAAGTAACTGAAACTCTCTGAGCCTCAATTTCTCTCTATAAAGTGAAGAAAATAGTATCAATCCTATAGCTTACAAACAATGTATTTTTGTTCATTGATGTCTTAGTTAATTTGGGCTGCTATAACAAAAGTACCATAGACTGGGTGGCTTAAAGAACACATATTTATTTCTCACTGTTCAGGAGGCTGGGAAACCCAAGATCAAGAGAATGACAGATTCAGTGTCTGGTGAGGACGTGCTTCCTGGTTGCTCTCTTTGCTGTAACCTCACATGGCAGAAAAGCACTCTTTGGAGTCTCTTTTATAAAGGCACTAATCCCATTCATGATGGCCCCATCCTCATGACCTTAGCACTCAAAGGCCCCACCTTCAAATACCATCACATTGGGGATTAGGCTTTAACATATGAATCTGGGTGGGGGGGACACAACATTGTCTGTAGCATTTGGGCAGTTCATTCTTTTATTTATTCAATGAATATATGTGTGTTAGATGCTTTTGTTGAACAGATAGAAAAGTAAAACATTATCTGAAAAGGAGTGACTAGCAGGTTAAACAAAGACTTCATCAAAGAGTGACACTGAGTCTTAAGAAGTGAACTGAGTCTTAAGAAGTAAAGTGAGCATCACAAATGAGGTTGGGAAGGAGAGCACTTTTTTTAGATTCAAATAAAATGATGTAGATAGAAGTGCTTTTCAAACTACAAAGCACTATTTGAATGTAAATTATTATTTTCTTCTAACTAAGGAGAAGTTAGAAGTGTAATTCTCTAATAGCACTTTCATTTTATGAAAAATATTTTTTTTTTACATAAAATTTTGAGAATACTAAAAGCAAAGAAAAATCACAGTCAATCCGAACATTTTGAGATGACTATTAATGATTCTACATCTTTCCTCTGATTCCTTGATCTCTGAATATATTTTACAACCTATGGATCACACTTGAATTTGTTTTTCACTTTCAATAATTGAGAATGAGCATATTCCCTTTAAATATTGTTTAGGAATGTCATTTTAATGACTGTATAGTATTCTGATATGAATATACAATTACTTTTAAGCATTCTGCTCCTTCTGACCTTAGTTATTTCCATTTGGGACATTTCTTAAAAACCACTGCAATACCCTTTAACATAGATCTTTGTACACATCTGTGATGCTTAAAGGCTATATTCATAAGAACATGCTTAAGAATTTCAAAACAAATGAACATTGAAAAAATTGTTTTTCCATATGGTTGTGCAGTATACTACAAGTGAATGCCCCTTTCACCTTACTTTTCCCAACTTTTATTATTATTTTAAAAGCTTTGCTCTTTTGACAGTTACAAAATGTTATCTCATTAGTATAATTTGCATTTCTCATATTGACACTGAGGCTGAACTTTCTTCATATGCTTATTAGTTACTTTCATTTCTTCTCTATCCTCTCAGTTCTTGGCTTTTGGAGAAGAATCCTATTCTGGTGAATGCAGAGAATCAATGAGAACACTTCTTCCATTTACTCTTCCCCTTGCTCAAATCCTGACCAATCCTGCCTCACCTACTGTCCTCCTTCATTCATACATACTTTATTTTCAGGAGAAGAATTGAAAAAAAAGGGAGAGGAGAAAAAGAAGATAAAGAAAAACTTCCTGGAAAGAAGGAAGGGAGAGAAAAAGAAACAACAAACAAAAAACTAAGTGGAATTGGATGAAAGAATATGAAAGGCAAGTTTTCATGCCTGAGTCCCTTACTACCCACCCCTATCAACTCAGTCCCTCTCAACACACACACAGCTCAGCAGACAGAATGAAATTAAAGCCCCAGTGTTCCTACTCTACCTAACACCATTCATTATAATCATCTGAAGGTTGAAGAATTTTGAAGTATTTGCAACAAAACCTTACACTAAAGAACTGTAGGAAATATATGGTGAATCATCATTCTCTCCATAGCCATGGATCAATTACAACATTGTCCAGAAATGAATTAGTAATTAAAGATGTCAAATCATCTTTGGTAAAACACACCAAATGGCTAAACAAAGATTAACTGGGCCCAGCAAAGAGTGTCCCCACACGGTACAGAAACCCAATAAATTTTTTTAGATCATTTAAATTGAAAGAGAGCTCAAAGTTCACCTTATCCAACCTGTTCGTTATGAAGATGAAAAAATTAAAAGAGATGATATGATTTGTTCAAAGACACACAGTAAGTAAATGAAGGAAGTTGGAATCCAATTCAGTCTTGTACATTTTCCCAAATACCATTCTGTCTCTGAGTTTAGGTAAATAGAAATATGGTAAAATCTCCACAAGTGTACCCATTTAATGTCTTAGAGATAATACTTCCACAGTTAATTAACTGATTCAAATAATAGCAATTATATGCTATGTGTTAGTGATACAACAAAGAAACATGCAAACACACACACACAAACATCCAATGACTATCTACATAGAGACAGTTCTAAGGGATATTGATGGAGTTAATATCCACTTGCATGAATGACAGTACATGAAGCAATTCAAATATTTTAGTCTGTAGGGTATTCACAACACATCTGTCACTGTTACAAGATATCATATTGTGGTACCTAAGAATACAAACAGATAATCCCATACTGAATATACATAAAGAAATTGAATTTCTAATAATTAAGTTTGAAAGTCTGTGTTATTTAGAAAAACATAGTTTTTAGCAAAAAAAAAAAAAAATTTGTTTAAATAGCTTTAAAATTCAGAACAATATCCTATATTTCCTATTGGATACCCTCCGTGGTATTCTTTGAGCAGCCATTTTCCCCATGTGAAGTTAACAAGAGGGATGTTTTTCGAATGTTTCAATTTCTGGGAAACGATTGAATGTCTTAGATGATTGAAGATAACTTAGCTTAGACTTACGGCTGTGTATAATGCCAAACAGATTAATCCTCAGGGAATCCCTCTAGCCATCTACTTTCCTGTCATGTCAGTTTGTTTAAACATGAGACAGTCTTTGAATATTTCATGGTTGGTAAAACATCGATTATAGAAACACACATTGGTTTTTATTGTTCTTTTCTTTGTTCTTTACTGTAATTTTCAACTACCTTCATACAGCATATAGTGTGTAAAATAAGAATGTTTAAAAAGATGAACTCTTAGCACCATGTAGCATAAATTACAGAAATATAAATATAATAGTTTTTAAATTAATAAGTTATATTTATATACCAATTTTAAGTTTCAATGTACTTTCATAGTTTTATCTCATGTAATTACTACACTAATTCTAAAAGGGAGATATTAATCCTATTTTAGGGGGAATGGAATGTGGTTCAGGGAGATTAAGTTATTTGCCCAAGATTATAAAGCTAAAAAATGACAGAATTAGTGCTTGAATTGTCTTGGGAATCCAAATCAAGTGTGCTTTCTACCAAAACAAGGATGTATATACTGGATTCATTTTAATTAATAGGTTTGTCACTTAATTTAATAATTCTTTACACAAAGCACAATTTCAGTATTTTAGAAAAAGCCACAGAATAAAAAATAAAATGAATACTATTTTTGTTTCTCTATCCATGTACAGATATGCACATATCCATCCCAAGATCAAGTCACTGACACTGCTCTGCCCAACTCATTCCCCTCAAAGAACTTTGAGAATACTTACTTCCATTTTCCCCTGAAAGGGCTGCCATATTGTTTTTTATCATTTACATTATGAATCTTTTACTATATGATCAAGAAAATATAAATTATGTGGCTTCACCTCTCCTTAAAAGTGTCTAATTAAGATTAAACTTGTCCCTGTGGTAAATGTAAAATGATTTAATTTTAATCAAAATGATCTCAATTGAATAGGTTCTGTTTCAAAGAGTCACTCTCCCACTGCTAAGAAGCTCATTAAATTCAATTTGCAGTAATGTACTGCTGTCATGTTTCCTTTCTGAACCACAGTATTATATTAAAGTTCTTTGATTATTTCCCTGTAGGGCAGCGTTAATGTGACACACCATGTAAAAGAAAAGTTTAAAAGAGACTCAAAGATGCACTACCTTTTTATTTTCTCAATAGATGTTAATGTTGAGCAGCATGAAAAATATGCAAGAGTTTTTGCAGCCTGTCCAATGAAGGTAGAGAAAATAATGAAAAAAAGTTGATATTGCTGTTTTACCTAAAAGTCTAAAGACTTTATTTGCTACTTATGTGGTTGTAAACCCGTGGGAATTTCCATACAATGTAGATGATGCATTTATGTTTCTCTTAGGCATATGTTTTTCATGTATATATGAACATTAAATGTAGAATTGGTATTTTTAAGATGATAAATCCTCTTCAATCTAAAATTATTAAATATTTTAAAGTCTGTATAAGAGCCGCTCCATTTAACCATTAGTTATTTAGATGAATCAAATAGAGATTTAAAACATGGTTTTTCCTTTTAAAGACAAAAATTATTTCTGGTTCATCTCTCCACATAAAAATATATACTAAATGATTTGAGTTTTTGAGGTAACTAATCCACAACTTGAAATTTAAAAATCACTTAAAGGATGCTAGACAAAATAACTGTATAGTAGGCACAGTTGAAATAATTGGTAAAAAATAATACACCCAAATCTTTAAAAAAAAATGCATTCTATTTCAACAGTCATACCTAAAATTATGTAACTATGCCATATCTGTTTTGCAAAGCATGTTGCTATCATTTAAAATGTGTAACAGAAAGAAAGGCTATTATGCAGCTGGGAATTTTGAAAGCTGTTTCGATTCACACAAATATATACACATCAAAGTTTGTTGTCTCCCTGTTTGGGTTATTCTATCAAACAGCAATATAAAGACAAAGATAAAATGCAATATAAAATAAAATATGAATACTTCTATCCAGCGCCAAAATAACAGGTCTCTTGTTTATCTTCCAATGAGTCAATTAATTCAATTGGATAATCAGTCTAGATATTGCATGAAGAGGAAGCTATCTTACCAAACTTTAAAAACTTATTTTACTTAACTTTTGAAGACATTTAATTTACTTCTCTTCTTTCCTTCCTTCTTTGCTTCTTTTTCATTTTTCTCTTCCTTTATTCCTTCCTTTTAAAAATTGCAAATGTTTGTTTTAATTGTACAACTTATGTAAAAAACATTCTTGGCAGAAAGACTGGACCAATTCATCCTCTTCCAACAGCAAGATGGTGCCCATTTTCCATATCTTCATCAGCACAATTTAGTTTTAATCAGGCTGATTGGTGAAAAATGAGATCTTATTGCCAATTTAATTTGCTCTTGCTTGATTATTAGTGAGGTGGAACATGTTTTATGTATTAATAACCCAGGTATATTTGTTGCTTTTTGGATGTGTTTTATTTTTGTTATTTTCCTGTTAGTATCTTTTGTCCAATAGGAAGATTCCTTCATCTCATCAACAATTAAGTTCTCTCTCTAATAAAGATATTTACTACCCGTCATATTTATACTATAAATATTTTCTCCTACATTGTCAGTGAACTACCTATTGATGAATAATATTTCCCTCATTCTGAAAATTCTCAGTACATAGGAATTTGAATAGCCTCAACAGAGTTTAAACTTCTTGAGGGTAGGAAATATATCTTATTCAATTTTAGAATGCTTATATAGTTTAGCATGGTGCCTAGTAGGTAGTAGGCAGCTGAAATATGTTGCAATGAATTATTGTCTTAAAAATTCCATCCTCTGTCCTTCCAGTCCCTGTCCTTCCATCCTACTTTCTAAAGCTATAGTTTGCAACTGGCTTCCTCTATTGCACATTACTTAGCAGGTACTATTATAGCCAAATCAGGAAAGATACTCAAATATTGGTTGAACTGTATTGTTTTAACTTTAATTCTATATAATACAGACTCCATTTACTAAAAATGCTTACCTAATATTCATTAAGGGCCATATAATCACTCCACACTTCTAATTATTTTTTTGTGTGTGTGATCTCATTTTATTTTATTTCTATATTTATATCCTTGCTATTTTGTAGTATTCCACAATAGATTCAAGGAGGCGTTCAAACCATTTAACAAATAGACAAATATTTTAACACAGCCTACATAGAATAATAGATGACACGTATTATAATCTCACTATATAACAGGCACTTTACATGTCCAAACTCATTTAATCCTCACAATTATTTGCATCCAACAAGTGAAGAAACTGAAGCACAGAATGATTAAGTGATTTATCCAAGAGTACAAAGCTAGGAGGTCACAGAGCTGAGCTTTGAACCAGATCCCTGGTCCGGGAAGATCCCACGTGCCATAGAGCAACTAAGCCCGTGTGCCACAACAACTGAGCCTGCATGCCACAACTACTGAAGCCCGCGTGCCTAGAGCCCGTGCTCTACAACAAGAGAAGCCACTGCAATGAGAAGCCCGTGCACCACAACGAAGAGTAGCCCTGCTCACTGCAACTAGAGAAAGCCCGCGTGCAGCAACAAAGACCCAGTGCAGCCAAAAATAAACAAATAAATAAATAAACTTACAAAGAAGTGGTCAAGTAGATGCGAAATATCCCTTTATTTATATTTGATTTATATACCAAAAAAAGAAGAAATCTAATTTATGTTCCATGCTGCTCTTTTTTATAGAAAGATAATATATGATCAAAAAATCTGGCAAGGAGCAATATAATTAATGAAAGGATGTTTCTAGTTCTGTTCCTGCACCTGTTCATTATTATTCAAACTGAGAATATTAGTAAAAGAAGGGAGAGGAGGAAAGCTTTGAGCAGGGATTGAGAATAGGAAGGGAGAAAGTGTAAGAGAAAGTAAGGGTAGAAGGAAAAAGAAGGAAGAAGAGTTGTTTCTCTTTTACTGAAGACATGGGGCATTTTACAGCCTTACATGCTTTGACAGTGATTGAGATAATCATAGCATTTAACTAATTAGGAGACAAAACATGCAATTTAAGGCAAACTCCAAGTTTAACAGGGGAACAAGGCACAAACAAGCCCTACCTAGTTTATGATGACTTAGAATACATGTTTCATTGAAGCCTGGAGATGAGCCGAGTCTAAATCAAGCAGTGATTGATAACAGCTAATCATCTGGGTCCAAGGTCCTGAATTGTCAATGGGGATATTTTCTTTTTCTCCAATTTTGCTATATTCTTGTTGACATGTGTTTTAGCAATTAATCTTACTAGTTTAATAAAGAGCTGGAAATGTAAAGGGATAACTGCATAGAAAATGTATCTAATATATAAATTCTCAGTTATTTATACTTTTAAACTTGAGAATTTCAGCAAGAGACTTGCAAACTGAAAGACCTAAAAAGAAATACGAGAACAAACCAAACTCATTACACAAGCTCATGACCTCTGACTCATGTCTGACTCTTCAATTCATATATTCATTTAGCTAATCACATGATACAACTCTTCCTAAAACCTCATCTCCAACCAGGCTGGGCTTTGGTCTGATACCTTAGGTAATTCTGCATATAGACTAGAGTGGTTATAGAGCTCATCAGTGAAGAGCAAGAAACCTGGAATAAAAATCTTGATTTTTTTGACTACATAATCTTGGTCAATAATCTCTCTGGGCCTCAGTTTCCTCAACTGAAAATTAGAGATACTAATAATTCCTACATTATGAGGCTGTTGTGATGATCAAACAAAGTAATACAAGTCAAGAGCTTAGGCTAGTGCCTGGTTCATTGTAAACGCTCATAAATATTAGATATTATATTTAACAATATAAGAATTTATAATATTATTATATATACTTTTCCCCAGGGAATTACACTCTCTTAAAAACTAAAAAGTACCCAATCTCTTTTATAAGTATATACATATGTGTGTGCCTGTATGTGTGTATATACACAAACATTATAGATGATCATTCCATCATTATATTTTAAAGACCATTAACTTTTAGTGTAACCTATATGCCATTCATATATTTCATCGTGATAGATTCTAAATGAATATTTATGGTCAAGTGCTAAAACATAAAATTCATTCCTTAGGAATTTAAGTATTTTACTGAAGAAAAAAACATGTTAACAATTACATCATTCCAAATATTGGATAGGAACATTACATTTTTAGGAATTCATAAGAATATTACTGTAATATATATACAAACATATATATGATAATGAAGTGCCTTTACACACACATCAATATTACTTGATTTAATTCTTATAAAAATCCAGTTTGGTAAATTCCACAGCACTCCCATTTTACGTTTGAAAATGTCAAGATAAAGTAACTTGCCCAAGATATCACAACTATTCAGTTGCTCCCAAGTTTGAAACTCAGATTTATTTAATTTCTAAGTCCATAACCTTAATTTTTGTTTACTTATACCCCAAACAGGGGCTAGCACATCTTCCACAGTTACTGATCAAATTTTGGTATAATAAAGTATTTTGAAAATTGTAAGTTGTTATTAGAAACAATGCAGATTGTGATGGAGAGAATGTTTTATGAAGGCAACAGTCAACATGTTTGAGCAAAATATGTAGAATTTTGGTCAACAGAGAATAGAAAATTGCATTTATGTGTTATTTTATAGACCTAAAAGAGAAGGTTTTGCCAGACCTTTTTCTTTTGGATTAGTTTGGCTGAAACTATATAGATATGACCTGAATAAAGAACCAGGGAAATCTGTGAGTGGGAAAGAAATATAATTTGTGGACCTAGAGTTTAAATTAAATACACACCCACACCCCTCCCTCCCCACATGCAAACACTGAGATTCTTTTCATGGATAGTAACTGAAAATGTACTTCCTTCTGAGTGAAATCGTGAAAGAAATAACTGGGCTTAATGTTTTTTTAATTTACAAGTTCGGAACATAAATGCATGTCCTAATGAGAAGCCTAAGATAGAATAACAAATTAATCACATTAGAAGAACTTTGCCCTTTGCATTTCCTTGCTCCTGGGAACTTAAATGTTGAATTTTAATGTTGCATTAACATTTGCAATAAAAGTTAAAACCCTAAAACTAAAATGCAAACTTCCTTGCAGACTAATGTAATTGTACAAAGTAACTACACCTAATAACTCAGGAAGGCTAAAGGGAAGGATAAATTGTTGCCACTTGAAATTACAAAGGAATTTCCAAGGAGGTTTGATGAAGTTACTGACTTAATTAAAGTATGCCATAACATCAAAGAAAATGCTGCACATTTGTCTTGCTTTATTTAATAGATGACTTCTGAAAGGGCATGTATCTCAATTCATTGTAAATATTTCCTCAACTGCTAACATTATTATTTTAGATATATTGTATTTTCATTTGGTTCAAACAACACTTGAATTTTTTTTTTTTTGACTTAAAACACTTTAATTTTCATTTACTGGATTTTGCCAGTGCCCCATAGCTAACACATTTGCATAATCCATATGTAGGAGGATTTAAAGAGCTAAAAGTCAAAATTAAGCGTTACAAAATATTTTTGAAAGAAGTATTAAACCTGAGCTTCTGTAGCCAAAGTTACTTGTGAGGATAAGAATAAGAAACAAACATAATGAAAAAGAACTTCTGAATAACTGGCATGGTTTATTTTGGGTACCACTTAGGCCCAAAGATATTATCTTTCTGCTTGAACCCAGGACCAATTCGAAACACTTTCTAAGGCAGCAGAAAAAACATTTTCACACATAGCTATTTCTAGAATAAATTCACAAATAGTATTTATAGGGATGTTTCATTTTATCAGTATTATCCTGCCTGTGTAATTAATATATTCCCCTTAATATGAAGAATTTACTAATACAGTGTGGATCAGTGTGGCAAATAAAGCAAAATTTTAAAGAAGGAAGAGTACCATCTCATGACTCCCTTGAAAGAAATTCTAGCAGCAGCATAAACTCACTAGACTAGAGTCATACATATTGTGGGTATTTCATATATTTTAAAAAAAAACACTGAAAAAAATAGCATTCCATCCTGAAGTTATTTTCCTTTCAGTGGAACTTTTGGCTGTAACTTTTTACATTTCTCATCTAAAGGAATTCCTTCTGATATTGTTGAGAGAGGAGAGATTTCTTAACAGAATGACTCTAAGCAATGTCTGAAGTTCTGCCACTCATTTGAAATTTGGACAGAACAAATAAGTACACCCTTTAGAAAATTCATACCTGAAGAGTTACTGTCAATATTTTTATCTGGAAATGCCATGAAACTCCTCCTACTTATTCACTGGGTAATTGGTTACCAGGAAGGCGCATGAGATTTGAGGACTAATATCTCAGGTTTAGAAGCACATCTCTGCAACTTTGCAGCTATTTACACTTGAACAAGTTACATGAGCACTGAATTTCCTTCTCCAACTTGAAAATGAGGATATTAATACCTACTTAAAAAGGAGGAAGCGTAGTTATGAGGATTAACATATATAACACATCCATAATTCTGTACTGAGAAATTACTCTATAATGGGAACTATTTTAAAACCACAATCTGAGTAAGACATTTAAACCTATAAACCTCATTTTCTGGTTCCTCCCTCCACCCTGATATAAATCTGTCTTTAAATATATCTGCATTTTAAAATTCAAAGAGGAGTTGTTCATAAGAATATGTAGATTTACTGCAATTTATGTTTCAATCAAATATATATATATATATATTGTGGAAAACAGTCTCCAAGATTTCTCTTGATGATTCTCTCCTTCTGGCCTCCTAGTATTCGTGTCCTCCTTCAGTCCCCTGCTCTATTGAATAGGGGTGGCCTGTAGGATATTGTGGAAAGGACAAGAGTGGAAAACATGGCTCTCTCATAAAAGACAGTCAGGTTTTCACCATGCTCTCCCTTGGATGAACGCTCTGGGGAAGCCAGATGCTGTTTTGTGAGAACAGTGATGGAGCCCTATGGAAAGAACCCCATGATGCTGAACTCAGACGTCCAACAGCCAGCAGCACCTCCTTGTCAGCCATGTGAGTGAGCCACCATGGACGCAAATCTTGCAGCTCCAGCCATGCGTTCCTGTGACAGCACCCTGGCAACACCTTGACAGCAACCTCATTGAGAGTCGTGAGGCAGAACGACCCACCTAAGACACTTGCAAATTCCTGACCATAATATTATGTGAGGAAGCAAGTGTGTATTATTCTTAAGCCTCTATGTTTTGGGGTGGATTCTTACGCAATAATAGATAACTGATACAGATGTAACCCTGCATCTGGTAATAACATCTGTAGTATTACATCTTAATTATTTAACAGCAGCCAGTCCTGGCTCAGGCTGGAAGGACAATCCAACTGAGCCTAGTCAACTTTGGCAAACCGTAGAATCTTGAGCTAAATAAGTGGTTGTTATAAATCAATAGTCTGGGATTGGTAGTCACACAGGAAAAGAAGTGATGTATGTCATCTCTGTTGCTGTTTTACCTTGTGGGATTTGCCAAGCTGATTCTCAAGTTCTTATAGAAAAGCCAAACATTGAAAATGATTTAAACACTCCCTATAAAGAATAAACTGATGGGGGGAGGGACTGATATCAATAATTATTATAAAACTGTAATGAGTAAGAAGGTGTGGTACCAGTAGGAGAATATAAAAGTTGATCCAAGGGCCAGTATAGAGAGACCAGAAAGTGACACATGTAATTAAGGAAACTCAATTCATTATGACTAAGCTGATAATTTTCAGTGGGTAAAGTGAGAATTTTCAATAGAGGTATCTGGGAAAATTATTTATTCGTACGGAAATAATGATACTCTGCAACTACCTTATGCTTTAGACAAAATCAATTCCACACGGCTGAAAGATTGACATTTGAAGGACAAACCTTAAATGTTTAGAGGATATTATATGAGAATACCTTGATGACCATGACAGGAAAGCATTTCTTAACAATACACACATGCATATACAAAGCACAAACCATAAAGAGGAAAGTGGAAAAATTCAACTATATAAAAATAATGATAATCTATTTATCCGAAGTATCAAAACAGTGAAAAGTATAAGCCACAAATTGAGACAAGGGACATAAACTACTCTCAAAAACTATTTTGCAGAATATATAAAGAATGTTACAATTGAATATGAAACAAACTACAAGTAGAAAAATGGGCAAAAGTATAAATCAGGCTCTTCACAGAAAAGGGAAACCAAATAATCACAAGCTTTAAAATAGTGTTCACTCATTAGTAATCAGGGAATTATAATTTATAACTTCAGTAAGATGCTATTTCAATTCACCAGATTGGCAAATTATTTTTAAAAGCTAGATGATACCAAATATTGGCAAATATATAGAGTACCAGCAACAATCACCACAGTGGTTGGGAATGAAAAGCCGTACCATTACTTCGGAAAATCATTTGATATTATCTCGAAATTTTGAATGTGCGGCTACCATGTGATACAACAATTTCACTCCTAAATCCATAATCTAGAAAATTTCTCTACATGAGCGCTGGGTGTCATTGACAAGAACGTACATAAGCACAACGTGTAGTCACAACTGGAAATGCCACAGATCCATCAAGAGTAGGATGGAATAATATGCAGCAGGAAAAACAAATGAGTTGCAACAATATACATGTATTTCAGGAACATTAGAGTGAATTAAAAGAGTACATACTAAGAGAAATCTTGTAGTATGAGTCTATTTTTATAAATTGCAAAAATATGCAAAAAATTCAAATGACATCCAAATACATATAGTAACACCTTAAAAAGAAAGAAAGGGAATGATAAACACAAAATTTAGAACAGCAGTTATCTCTGTGAGGAAAGGATATAAATAGAAGTGTGGATGAGGCCCTTAAGGGACCGAGTGGTTGATACACAAGTTTTGTATACTGTTATTATTGATATTTTATGTATGTTATAAATATTCTTTTATATCTACTTGATGTTAAAAATTAGTATGTTATAAATATTCTTTTATATCTACTTGATGTTAAAAATAATATTAATTTTTAAAAGAAAACCTTATGTCATCAGTTTTCTTATTGGAATTGATCATCAACCATGCCAGTAATTCTCACTCCAGGTCCTATAAAAGCACTCTGCTTCACATTTGGACCTCTGGGCAGGGGGTCATGGCAGATGTTTGCTATGAGCTGAAAGGAAGCTGGATGGATGCCAAGAGCAGTACTTATGACATTGCTCCCACCCTGGCAGAGACATTAAAGTCAGCATTTAAAGAAAAGCAGTGATGTGCTATACCCAAGAGGTCATGGATTCCTGAAAGTCTTGACACGCTTCATAACCGCCTTAAAACCATATTGAAAAAGCATCCCTCCTCTGCCCACCTCTTCCTGAGAATTTGCCAAACCCATTAACCTTTTTATTCTAAAGGCAATGATTTCCCTATAGGTCCAGAGAGCCAGGAAGGAGATTGTGACAGGTGGTGGTGGAGAACTGCTGCTTATAGAGTTGTAGAAAGGTGACAACAGAATAAGAATGAGGATTCTGATGCTTGGCCGTGCTTACAGGGAAGCAGGGACCTGCTTGAGGAACTCACACTTGAAGGGTGTTGCCAGTCACACTGAGAAATGAACCATTACCTTGCCCTTTTCCTGCAGGGCTGACCCTTCTTTAGCAGCTTTGTTCTGACCCTGGAAGATTCCAATGCATTCACAGCCTCTGTATTTTGATGACAGGTTATCACCAGGTTCTCTGTAGTCCTCCCTGGGCTTACAAGTTTATAACTTTCTTGGCATTAGTAGGAATGCAATACTCAGTGGGGACAAGTACCTCTATTTGTTTGTCTTTCTGGATTATTTACCAATCATAAAAAGGAACCATGCATCCTCCATGCTTCATGGAGAATTTATAAGTATTTTCAAATTTATGTGGTTTATTTTCATCTTTTCAAGAAAACTGAGGCTCTAAGAAGTTAACAATTTTTAAGATTGTTACATCAGATAAGAATCAGAGCCAGAAGTCAATCCCAGGTCTTTTGAAGTCTTTTGAGTCCCAGAGCTTCAAGTCTTTTCCATTACAATCCAAAGACTCCAAAATCATGCTTGACAGAGAGGTTTGAGGAGTGGGGAAATTACACCTTCATAATACTTAACAGTTCATAATTTAAACAGTTAAAAGTAGTGGTTTTTTTGACTACAGTTGAGGTACCAGTTACTGAGCTGTATACTTTCACACAGTTTTCCCATTTTGTCTTTTCAACCATCTGATATTATTATTATCATTATGTTGCCATTGTCATTATTGACACAGTTTTACAGATGAGGTTCTGACAGGACTTACGACAACCAAGTTGCAAAGGAAATTTAAAACTAGATTCTGTTAAAATACAATGCTTAATTGCTATGAAAACACCTGGCTTCCAAGTTATATAAGATATGGAGATGTGTACCATATTTCTGAAAATGCAAGGGTAACTTAAATATGTAGTAATATATACTAAAATCACTATTCTGCTTACCATAACTTCTATATGTGCAAGTGTGTGGGTGCATGTCAGTGTGTGTATGTGAGTGTCTGTGTTAAACGTACAACAGCTCAGCAACGGATATGTTCAGATTAGGCAAAGAGGATCTGTATATAGATACATACCTTCACAATTTCCTTTATTCTTCAGATACCATGGAAGACACGGTGAATCCCTCTGTAATCATTTTCAAGGATTTCAGACATGTACATAGGTATGTGTGCATGGGGTAGGGAAGTGGTTCTAAGTCAGGAATAATTTTGTTCTCCAGGGGACATTTGGTAATTTTGCAGACATTTTAACTTGTCACAGGTGAGGGGAGTGCTATAGGCATCTTACAGGCAGATGCCAGGGATACTGATAAAAATCCTACAACATATAAATCTTACGGGTAGATGCCAGGGATACTGATAAAAATCCCACAATGTATAAAACTGCCCTCCACAACAAATAATTAACCATCTCAAAATGTCAGTAGTGCTGAGGTTGAGAAACCTCAGCTCTACTCTGGGCAAATGAGAGATAGAAGCAAAATGCCAGGGTTTGGCCATTAGTAAAAATATTGCAAATTTAAACCACTGCTTACAGGCCCACTAGCTGCGGCTCCAGAAGAATTTGCTTTGTGCAAAGGTATAATAAACATTATAGATTAGAGGACATTTAAGTCACAGGCTAACTATGTGTTTCCAAGAGATGAAAGAGTTTAAGTAAACCACCAGTAAGATATCACCAAAACTAATGTTACTGCACAAACTTAATTAAAAAATATGTTCAGAAACTTCTGGAAGAAGTCAAACTAGCAAAGACATGCTGTTATTTTTAAATAAGGAGGGGTTTTCTGAATACAGTGGTATTAGTCAACATGGCTACAGCCATCCCTTACTTTTATTACTCCTATGAGGATAAGGAAACTAGCACTGAGCAGTCCTTGCAGAGAGAAGGAAAATATTCATTTCCTACCCTCTCATTTATTTTCTTTTCCTGCTCTAAGCCTTGCATTAATAAAGCATAGAAGGAAGAAGAAACCAGCACTAAAGAAATTTGAATGCATCCTCCTTCCCATATAAAACCTATAATTTTCTGAAATTTTCAGAAATGCGTTACTTCTTTTCCCTTTTGACTGCCTGTGTTGAAATTCACAGAAACCAACAAAAGACATCATGAAGTCTCCAGCATGAATCATTTATTTGGACAAAATAGGGAGGCTATTTTAAAAAGGGCAGTAATTCCTTCTTGCTGTCAAAAGATAAAGGCTTACAATTTCCTACTGAAATGTGTACAATACCTTGTAAATTGTGAACATGTAATCATCTTTCGAAAAAGAGGAGGAAAACACCAATTGGCAACATTTTGCCATAGAAGTGAATGCATTACTGCAAACCATAAATATTTTTAATTCTAGCCTTCTAAGGGAAGAAGATAAAAGTCACTTGTTCAGTATCAGACAATAGTTAAAGTCAACTAAAAGTTGGTTAAAGTTAGAAAAGTGACCATAATAAAACTAGTCTTTTTTCAAGTAAACTTTTGCTCTCATTAGAACTTGGAGTCTTACCTAACAACAATAATGTGAGGTCTGTAATATTCCAAAGAGGCACAGAATGAGCAATTCAATTCCATCTGTCCTGAATAATACTGAGGAGAGCAAAGCTTCTTTTGGATGGTGAGAATATACCAAGACTGGCTGCAATAATTACAATGAGCAAAATGATGTTTGTCCATGCAAACTGCCATGGTTTTTGTTTTTGTTTTTGTTCTTTGCGGTACGTGGGTCTGTCACTGCTGTGGCCTCTCCCGTTGCGGAGCACAGGCTCCAGACGCGCAGGCTCAGGGGCCATGGCTCACGGGCCCAGCCGCTCCGCGGCATGTGGGATCCTCCCGGACCGGGGCACGAACCCGTGTCCCCTGCATCGGCAGGCGGACTCTCAACCACTGCGCCACCAGGGAAGCCCCGCCATGGTTTTATATTGCTCCCCATCCTCCAACAGAGGATTATAACAGAACATTTGCAGTAAGAAATTATATTTGTACACTGTCATTTGGGAATCATTATCACCCTTTAAACCACAATTATTGGTGTTAGTGGTGAGCTTTGTGGATACTCTGTGGCCTTTAAAATCTTTCCCTGCAACAATGAAGACAATCCTATTCAAAATGACCAGTGAGATCATAGTTAGATTAGAATGAGAATAAAAAATCTTTTTGAAAATTATCTGTCTCCCTTTGCTTAATTAAAAAAATAAACAATTTAAATCTGACTGATTTCTGGAATTCTGAGACAATATTGGGAAGTGAATGGTTTGTTCTTGGTGAATCCTCTCCTGCAATTTCAGCCCTGTCTTTGGACTCTCTCTGCCCTGCTTATCCCTCCACTTTGATGCTTAGATAGCAACCCATTATCACAAGACGCACTTCCTTTCCCCTATGGCTTGCCAAAGCTATCAATGAGATGAAAGAATGACAAAACTAAAACATCTCTGGTATGATTCCTATTGTACAGTCATCATTATCTTCTGAAAAAATATTTGAAAATTTAATAGACTTGATTTTTGCATTCAAGTTGCTTAAGAGACATAAGCTCATGAAAAAAATAGTTAGCAGTACAAGAGAATGTCTAAGGGACAAAGTGAATTATAGAAATTATATAAACCAGGGAGTTCAGATACAGAAGCAAGGGCATGGCCCTCGGAGGTCAGGGATCAATTCATCATCTTCCAGGTAGCTGAAATTTGCTTATGATCTATGTTTAGGGCAAAGGGAGGGATCATTATGTCATTTGATAAAGATCTCAGAACAGTATAGAATTAGAATCTTCCCATTTTTCTGCTGAAGGAATAGTTCAATCATGAAGAAAAAAGCCACATGTTTAATTCATAAAATAAAATCTCTGTGATTTACAGTATGATGTATAGGTGCAATGCATGAACAAAGGAAAGTAATCATATTTTCATGGGTGATAGCTCAAGTGAAGTAAGGGTGATTCATTTCAGTTGAAAAAGAATTTAAGTCTGCAGCTCCTGCTGCTTGGACGGGACACTGGCCACAGGAGATGAGACTACTAATTATAGCGAGAGAGAGATGTGACCCTCAATAAAGGAAATTCATTCCTCTCTATAGGCACATCTGGTGAAGAAGTCACAGGATGCTGTTTTCTGTAGAGATCTTTAGGGTTTGATTCAGAAATGTGTAAGAAAATCCTTCACCTGGTAAGGATTCTAAGAGCAGTTGGTATTAGCTGACTTTTGTCAACCTACTCCAACAGCTTCATTTTTCTCTTTTCTTCCTTAGTGCCACCGTGGCCACAGGGAGCATGGTTGGGTAGATTCCTAATAGTGGTAGGTCACTTGTGGTCACCAGCAAAATAGGACCATCTAAGGAAGTAAGAAGGCTTGAAACACTGATAACACTGCCCTTCAGACTGAGCTCTCAGGGGTGAATGAGATGAGGAAACCCTGGTTAGATTCATGTGTGTGTTTCTATATATGTTTTCACATCTATAGAAAATTCACAGACAAATATGTTTAAACATTGCTTAACAGCACCTGTTTCTAGGGAGCATAAACATGTATGTATGTGTGGACAGGGAAGGATTCTGAGTTAAGGCTTTTTTAAAAATTTGGTGTATTTTATACTATATGGTAATCATATGTTACTTCTGAAAAAATAATTTTAAATATATGTTCAGTTGATTCCAAAGTAATTATTCTTGAGATATTTTAATCTCAGTTAATGTATTTTGACACAAACTAGAATTTTTTGCAATATCTAATGCTGTATAAATATTTTATAGATTCATTAAGGCCAAAATAAAAGTACTAAGGGCTAAGGAAGATGCAGAAAAAGCTAAATAGCTAGGCTTCTGGGGTCAAAACAGGATGAACACATATGTGATGTAGTTTAATTCTTTTCTACTTTCCTTTAAAATAAAATCTCAGTCCAGACTTTTCTGACTCCTCTTCTGGGCTAATAAGCATCACCTCTGCTTCAGATTCTTGATGTTGCCCCACCTCCATGTTTTCTGTTTTTGGCCTTACCTTACACAGCATGATGTGCCAGAATGACCATATCACAAAGCACACTGTCCTTCACCCACAGCTTGCCTGGTCTCTGGTCAATGCCCAAGAACAGATGAGGTTCCCTCTGCAAATACACATATATAATACCCCTTGACTCCTCTGGAGGTTCTTCCTGACAATCTCATCCCTCTGCAACTAGACCTCCACTTGTGAAACTTGATCAGGAGATAAATCCATATTCTCAAACATCCCATGATGAATTCATCCTATGATGAAACTGATATACCACAGACAGGCAGGGAGACACAGCAGAAAGAGCAAAATGGCTTCTGAGTCAAATCCAACTGGGTCATGGCTTTGCTTCCTCCACTTTCTAGTTGTGGACATTTTTGGACTAATTAACTCCCTTGACTCTAGTTTTCTTATCAATAAAGCAGGCTAAACTATAGGACAAATTGGCCCATGTACCACCATACACATTTGCTTTTCTCATTGTCTGAAAGGATGACATCATATCATTTTTCAACTTACTTTTCTTCAAAAACTTCTCACTGCGCTTTGAAAAAAAATATCAAAACTTTGCAGTCTCTAAAGTCCTGTCACTGCCATCTCTCACTGCTCCACTGCCCTCACCTTAGTCCCCCCTTCAATCATACCACATACCCCAATTACTGGTCTTTGGTTTCTTCTAACTTTCCCTTTGCTTTTCTTATGGCTGATTCTATCTCATCCTTCAAATCTCAGTTTTAATGTAGCAAACTGATGGTTCTGTCTAAATAATTAATTCCTGTCATTTACATAATTGCACCACTTTGCTTCCTTGCTTACATCCACAAAATTTTAATTTAATTATGAACTAACTTTTTGTTTTCTTTTATTCTGTATCTTCCAAATCAGACTGTGAGCAACTTCAAGGTCTTTTTCTTGTTTTTTCCCCAGCAAAATATATGCGGCATCAAGCACAATGTGAGCGGGGAGACCTTCAAGATGGCAGAGCAGTAAGACGTGGAGATCACCTTCCTCCGCACAAATACATCAGAAATACATCTACATGTGGAACAACTCCTACAGAACACATACTGAACGCTGGCAGAAGACCTCAGACCTCCCAAAAGGCAAGAAACTCCCCACGTAGCTGGGTAGGGCAAGAGAAAAAAGAAAAAACAGAGACAAAAGAATAGGGATGGGACCTGCACCAGTGGGAGAGAGCCATGAAGGAAGAAAGGTTTCCACACACAAGGAAGACCCTTCGTGGGTGGAGACTGCTGGTGGCGGCGGGGGGCGGGGAGCTTTGGAGCCACAGAGGAGAGCACAGCAACAGGGGTGCAGAGGGAAAAGCAGAGAGATTCCCACACAGAGGATTGGTTCCGACTAGCACTCACCAGCCTGAGATGCTTGTCTGCTCACCTGCCAGGGCGGGTGGGGGCTGGGAGCTGAGGCTCGGGCAACAGAGGTCAGATCCCAGGGAGAGGACTGGGGTTGGCTGCGTGAACATAGCCTGAAGGGGCTAGTGTGCCACAGCTAGCTGGGAGGGAGTCTGGGAAAAAGTCTGGATCTACCAGAGAGGCAGGAGACCATTGTTTCGGGGTACGAGGAGAGGGGCTTCCTGCTCCATGTGCTCATAGATGGCAGAACACCACCTAAGTGAGTTCCAGAGATGGGTGCAAGCTGTGGCTATCATCTTGGACTCCAGAGATCAGCACAGATGCTACCACTGCTGCCACTGCCAAAAGAATCCTGTGTGCAAGCACAGGTCACTACCCACACCCCCTAGGAGCCTGCGCAGCACACCACTGCTAGGGTCGTGTGAACCAGGGCCCCCAGAGAACACACCGCATGCCTCAGGCTACTGCAAAGTCATACTGGCCTCTGTCACTGCAGGCACACCCAGCATTCCAATTATGACTACCATATCCTTCCTTCTCCCCAGCCTGAGTGAGCAAGAGAGCTCTAATCAGCCTCCGCTTTAACTGTCTCCTGTCTGGGAGAGGAACAGATGCCTGAGGGCAGCCTACAGACAAAGGCGGGGCCAGAACCAAAGATGACCCCCAGGAGCTGTGCAAACAAAGAAGAGAAAGGGAAATTTTTCTGTGCAGCCTAAGGAGCAGTGGATTAAATCCCCACAATTGACCTGATAAACCCTGCATCTGTAGAATACCTGAATAGAAAATGAACGTTCCCAAAATTGAGGCCGTGGACTTTGGGAGCAACTTGGGGTTGGCTCTCTGCGTTTGATTTGTTTTTGGTATTATGTTTATCTTAGTTTAGTTCTTAGTGCTTGCTTTCATTAGGTTTTTTACTGATTTGGTTGCTCTCTTCCTTTTTTTTTTTTTTGTGAGTATGGGTGCATATGTTTCTTTTTGTGATTTCGTCTGTTTAGTTTTGCTTTTACCATTGTTTACCATTGTTCTTGGGGAGAGCTGAGTCCAGGACTTTGGACCACCAGAGACCTCCTGGCCCCATGTAATGTTAATTGGCGAGAGCTCTCCCAGAGATCACTGTCTCAACACTAAGACCCAGATCCACCCAATGGCCAGCAAGCTCCAGTGCTGGATGTCCAATGCCAAACAACAAGCAAGACAGGAAAACAACCCCATCCATTAGCAGAGAGGCTGCCTAAAGTCATACTAAGGTCACAAACACCCCAAAATGCACCACCAGATGTGGCCCTGCCCACCAGAGGGACAAGATCCAGCTCCACCCACCAGAACATAGGAATCAGTCTTGCCCACCAGGAAGCCTACACAAGCCACTGAAAAAACCTCACCCACTGGGGGCAGACACCAGAAATAAGAGGAACTGTGAACTTGCAGCCTGAGAATAGGAGACCCCAAACAGAGTAAGTTACACAAAATGAGAAGGCAGAAATATGCAGCAGATGAAGGAGCAAGGAAAAGACCCACAAGATGAAACAAATGAAGAGGAAATAACCAACCTACCTGAAAAAGAATTCAGAGTAATGATAGTAAAGATGATCCAAAATCTCAGAAATAGAATGGAGAAAATACAAGAAACGTTTAACAAGAACTTAGAAGAACTAAAGAGCAAACAATGATGAACAACACAATAAATGAAATTAAAATTTTGCTAGAAGGAATCAATAGCAGAATAACTGAGGCAGAAGAACGGATAAGTGACCTGGAAGATAAAATAGTGGAAATAACTATCGCAGAGCAGAATAAAGAAAAAAGAATGAAAAGAATTGAGGACAGTCTCAGAGACCACAGGGACAACATTAAATGCACCAACTTTCAAATTAGAGGGGTCCCAGAAGAAAAAAAGAAAGGGTCTGAGAAAATATTTGAAGAGATTATATTTGAAAACTTCTGTAACATGGGAAAAGAAATAGTCAATCAAGTCCAGGAAGCCCAGAGAGTTCCAAACAGGATAAATCCAAGGAGAAACAAACCAAGACAGATGTTAAGCAAACTATCAAAACTTAAATACAAAGAAAAAATATTAAAAGCAGCAAGGGAAAATCCATAACTAACATACAAGGCAATCCCCATAAGGTTAACAGTTGATCTTTCAGCAGAAACTCTGCAAGCCAGAAGGGACTGGCAGGACATATTTAAAGTGATGAAAGGGAAATACCTACAACCAAGATTACTCTACTCAGCAAGGACCTCATTCAGATTTGACGGAGAAATTAAAACCTTTACAGACAAGCAAAAGTTAAGAGAATTCAGCACCACCAAACCAGCTTTACAACAAATGCTAAAGGAACTTCTCTAGGCAGGAAACAAAAGAAAAGGAAAAGACCTACAAAAACAAACCCACAACAACTAAGAAAACTATAACAGGAACACACATATCAATAATTACCTTAAATGTAAATGGATTAAATGCTCCAACCAAAATACACAGACTGGCTGAATGGATACAAAAAACAAGACCTGTATATATGCTGTCTAAAAGAGACGCAATTCAGACCTAGGGACACATACAGACTGAAAGTAAGGGGATGGAAAAAGATATTCCATGCAAATGAAAACCAAAAGAAAGCTGGAGTAGCAATTCTCATATCACACAAAATAGACTTTAAAATCAAGACTATTACAAGAGACAAAGAAGAGCACTATATAATGATCAAGGGATCAATCCAAGAAGAAGATATAACAATTGTAAATAATTAGGCACCCAACATAGGAGCACCTCAACACATAAGGCAAACACTAAGAGCCATAAAAGGGGAAATCAACAGTAACACAAAATAGTAGGGGACTTTAATGCCCCACTTTCACCAAAGGACAGATCATTCAGAATGAAAATAAATAAGGAAACACAAGCTTTAAATGACACATTGGACAAGATGGACTTAATTGATATTTATAGGACATTCCATCCAAAAACAACAGAATACACTTTCTTCTCAAGAGCATACGGAACACAGATCATATCTTGTGTCACAAATCAAGCCTTGGTAAATTTAAGAAAACTGAAATAGTATCAAGTGTCTTTTCCAACCACAGCGCTATGAGACTAGATATCAGGTACAGGAAAAAAACTAAAATATACAAAACACATGGAGGCTAAACAATATGCTATTAAATAACCAAGAGATAACTGAAGAAATCCAAGAGGAAATCAAAAAATACCTAGAAACAAATGACAATGAAAACATGATGAACCAAAACCTATGGGATGCAGCAAAAGCAGTCCTAAGGGGGAAGTTTATACCAATATAATCTTACCTCAAGAAACAAGAAAAACCTCAAATAATCAACCTAACCTTACACCTAAAGCAATTAGAGAAAGAAGAACAACAACAAAAACAAAGTTAGCAGAAGGAAAGAAATCATAAAGATCAGATCAGAAATAAATGAAAAAGAAATGTAAGAAAAAAGAGCAAAGATCAATAAAAGTAAAAGCTGTTTCTTTGAAAAGACAAAGTAAATTGATAAATCATTACCCAGACTCATCAGGAAAAAAAAGGGAGAAGACTCAAATCAACAGAATTAGAAATGAAAAAGGAGAAGTAACAACTGACACTGCAGAAATGCAAAGGATCATGAGACACTAACTACTACAAGCAACTCTACGCCAATAAAATGGACAACCTGGAAGAAATGGAAAAATTCTTAGAAAAGTACAACGTTGCAAGACTGAACCAGGAAGAAATAGAAAATATGAACAGAACAATCATAAGAACTGAAACTGAGACTGTGATAAAAAATCTCCCAACAGGGCTTCCCTGGTGGCGCAGTGGTTGAGAGTCTGCCTGCCGATGCAGGGGACACGGGTTTGTGCCCCAGTCCGGGAAGATCCCGCATGCTGCAGAGGGGCTAGGCCTGTGAGCCATGGCTGCTGAGCCTGCGCCCGGAGCCTGTGCTCCACAAAGGAAGAGGCCACAACAGTGAGAGACCCATGTACTGCAAAAAAAAAAAAAAAAAAAAAAAAAAAATCCCAACAAACAAAACACCAGGACCAGATGGCTTCACAGGTGAATTCTATCAAACATTTAGAGAAGAGCTAACACCTATCCGTTTCAAACTAACCAAAAATATAGCACAGGAAGGAACACTCCCAAACTCATTCTACAAGGCCACCATCACCCTGATACCAAAACCAGACAAAGATGTCACAAAAAAAGAAAACTACAGGCCAGTACCAGTGATGAACATAGATGCAGTAATCCTCAACAAAACACTAGCAAACAAAATCCAACAGCACATTAAAATGATCATACACCATGATCAAGTGGGGTTTATCCCAGGAATGCAAGGATTCTTCAATATATGCAAATCAATCAATGTGATACACCATATTAACCAACTGAAGGATAAAATCCATACGATCACCTCAATAGATGCAGAAAAACCTTTCGAAAAAATTCAACACCGATTTATGATAAAAACTCTCCAGAAAGTGGGTACAGAGGGAACCTATCTGAACAAAATAAAGGACATATATAACAAACCCACAGCCAACATCATTCTCACTGGAGAAAAACTTAAAGCATTTCCTCTAAGATCAGGATCAAGACAAGGGTGTCCACTCTCACGAGTATTATTCAACAAAGTTTTGGAAGTTTTAGCCACATCAATCAGAGAAGAAAAAGAAATAAAAGTAATCCAAATAGGAAAAGAAGAAGTAAAACTGTCACTGTTTGTATATGACGTGATACTATACAAAGAGAATCCTAAAGATGCTACCAGAAAACTACTAGAGCTAATCAATGAATTTGGTACAGTAGCAGGATAAAAAAATAATGCACAGAAGTCTCTTGCATTCCTATACACTAATGATGAAAAATCTGAAAGAGAAATTAAGGCAACACTCCCATTTACCACTGCAACAAAAAGAATAAAACACTTGGAATAAACCTCCCTAAGGAGGCAAAAGACTTGTAGGCAGAAAACTATATGACACTGATAAAAGAAATCAAAGACAATACAAACAGTTGGAGAGATATACTATGTTCTTGGATTGGAAGAATCAGCATTGTGAAAAGACTACAATACCCAAAGCAATCTACAGATTCAATGCAATTCCTATCAACCTACCAATGGCACTTTTCACAGAACTAGAACAAAAAATTTTACAATTTGTTTGGAAACACAAAAGACCCTGAATAGCCAAGCAATCTTGAGAAGGAAAAACGCAGCTGGAGGAATGAGACTCCCTGACTTCAGACTATACTACAAAGCTACAGTAATCAAGACAGTATGGTACTGGCACAAAAACAGAAATATAGATCAATGGAATGGGATAGAAAGCCCAGAGATAAACCCACACACATATGGTCACCTTATTTTTGATAAAGGAGGCAAGAATATACAATGGAGAAAAGACAGCCTCTTCAATTACTGGTGCTGGGATAACTGGACAGCTACATGTAAAAGAATGAAATTAGAACACTTCCTAACACCATACACAAAAATAAACTCAAAATGGATTAAAGACCTAAATGTAAGGCCAGACGATATAAAACTCTTAGAAGAAAACATAGGAAGAACACTCTATGACATAAATCACAGCAAGATCCTTTTTGACCCACCTCCTAGAGAAATGGAAATAAAAACAGAAATAAACAAAGGAGACCTAATGAAACTTAAAACGTTTGCACAGCAAAGGAGACCATAAATAAGACGAAAAGACAACCCTCAGAATGGGAGAAAATATTTGCAAATGGAGCAACCGACAAAGGATTAATCTCCAAAATATACAAGCAGCTCATGCAGTTCAATATCACAAAAGCAAACAACCCAATCCAAAAATGGGCATAAGACCTAAATAGACATTTCTCCAAAGAAGATATACAGATTGCCAACAAACACATGAAAGGATGTTCAACATCACTAATCATTAGAGAAATGCAAATCAAAACTACAGTGAGGTATCACCTCACACCAGTCAGAATGGCCATCATCAAAAAATCTACAAACAATAAGTGCTACAGAGGGTGTGGAGAAAAGGGAACCCGCTTGCACTGTTGGTGGAAATGTAAATTAACACAGCCACTATAGAGAACAGTATGGAGGTTTCTTAAAAAACTAAAATTAGAACTAACATATGACCCAGCAATCTCACTACTGGATATGTACCCTAAGAAAACCATAATTCAAAACGAGTCATGTACCACAATGTTCACTGAAGCTCTATTTACAATAGCCAGGACATGGAAGCAACCTAAGTGTCCATCAACAGATGAATGGATAAAGAAGATGTGGCACATATATACAATGGAATATTACTCAGCCATAAAAAGAAACAAAATTGAGTTATATGTAGTGAGGTGGATGGACGTAGAGTCTGCCATACAGAGTGAAGTAAGTCAGAAAGAGAAAAACAAATACCATATACTAACACATGTATATGGAATCTAAAAAAAAAGGTTCTGAAGAACCTAGAGGCAGGACAGGAATAAAGACACAGATGTAGAGAATGGACTTGAGGACACGGGGAGTGGGAAGGGTAAGCTGGGATGAAGTGAGAGAGTGGCAATAGACATATACACACTACGAAATGTAAAATAGATAGCTAGTGGGAAGCAGCCACATAGCACAGGGAGATCAGCTCGGTGCTTTGTGACCACCTAGAGGGGTGGGTTAGGGAGGGTGGGAGGGAGGCCAAAGAGGGAGTGGATGTGTGGATGATGAATATACTTCCTTAGAAATATAACTTTAAATGAATTTTGAGACAGAAGAGACTATGGAAGGCGTATAAAACAGTTCTCACCATTTTTAGATAAATAAACAGACCTAGAGGAAATATATTACTTGAATAAATTCACTCAGAAAATTAAGAACCCAGGAGTCCTAACTTCTATTCCAACATTTCTTTTGTGCATCACAGCAGACTTATACAAACTATGTTGTTTGATTTCAGACTTTGTTATAATATTTGGAAGATGAAATCAATCTGACTTAGGCTGTGAATATCGTATGCATTTTTGATGCCTGTGGACAGTTCAGTGTTGGCTTCACTCTAAGTGCTTTTATTCAGATTTGTCACAATCTGTGCCTAAAATGAATCCAATATATTTTTCCTTGATGTTACATTTATTTTTAATCCCCCTTATCACATTATTCTTTCTTTATCTCATTACTTTCTAGGCATGTTTCTTTTATCCACTTCACGTATGGAATATATATTGGTCAAAATTGAAAACAAGCAACAAAATCTTTTCCACTGTAATGTGCTACAGTCAGAAGAGCTTTGGAACCTAAAATCAAAGTCTTTTATGAAGGACCACAGTGTTAGAAAAGAAAATGATGTCTCATTAATGGGCCACAGTTCACCAAAGTAAACAGCTTTTTTTGTTTGTTTTAACTGAATGAAAGGAGCTTCATTACTTCCTGAATGGATCTTTCTTTTGACAACTATGAACTCGACACTAAAATATTGTTAGTTGTTTGTGTTGACCTTTTGTGAGGAAGTTCTAAAAATCAATCAATGTCTACCCTAGGAACACTTCCTTTCTATGGAAAGCAAAGTAATAAAATACAGTAAGAAACATTTAATCCTTACCTTCAGTAGAAGTTCCTATAATTGGGCTTCTCCCGCTAAATTAAAAAACATGTTCTTACAGTTAAAGTCTGAGTAAAGGTCACCTAAGGTCAAAGATACTGAACAGTTTATGCAGCCATTTTCAAAAGAAAATTATGGCCATTACACTTTGCTGGAAGAAAAGAATATTTCAGCTAACTCAAATTGTAGCTTCTTGAAGGAGGACAATAGACACTTGGATGGAAATCCTCCCAAAGAGTAAATACTTGGCTCTGACATGCAAGTCTCTGCCAAAAATCTTAATGGTTTAAGTCCTGGTTTTCTTTCTGAATGATGGTCTCTCTTGCTCATTTTCCACTATTCACTTTTCTGATTCAGTTTCAGTCTCCCACAACTTAAAGTGACACCAAAGCAACTCAACCAGCCATTATTGGGTTTGCTCCTTGCACGTGCTGATACTAGGCTCTGTAGGAGATCACACATCCATAGAAGACCTCCTGAGAGAAGGAGATGACACCTAATGAAGGATCTGGTCTGATTTCTGTCCTATCCATCACCTTCACCATCACAGCCATGACCATCAGCTTTATCATCACCATCACTTTCATCGTGATGACTTTTGGGTTTCAAATACTAGCAGGTTACTTAATCTCTTTGAAGTTAACAATATGAAACATTTTAATGGGAATTTAAGATACTTAACTCCCAGGATTGTTTTGAATATTAAATGAGGTTATTCATGCAAAGTACCTACCATCTCATTTAGCTCTACTACCCCTGTTTACGGATTATTTTAACCATTTGTTGAGCAATTATTAGGTGAAGGCATTTTTACTCCCATTTAAGCCCCTCATCAACCACTATGGGCTAAATACTCTGGTTCCCATTTTAAAGGTGGGGATTCTTGAAGGACCATCTACCTTGCTCAAGGCTCCACAGATATTAACTGTTGGCACAAAGATTTAAACCTAGGTCTGTGTGGCTCTAAAATCAGTTGTGGGTACAAGGTATGTTATTATGGAGTGTCTACCATATAATTTTACACCATTCTCAGAACTATAAAAGAAGATACATATTAAACCTGTCTAGTTTTCTATGTTAAAGTTGATTTTAGACCCAGGATATAGAACTGATTGAACCCACTTAGCTTACATGTCTTCCCAAAGAGATATTTGGGTTTGGCTTATTAATTTAGAAGTTCCTGAATCATACACTATCTCTTCTCACTCATGAGGCAAATAATTAAAGATAAGACTTCTATATCTCAGGCACAGAATATAAAGCCCAAAACTTTTATGCCAGACTTTATAAACCTCAACTCTAACATTGGGCCTTGCCCTGGCCCACTAACCCAGTAATTAAAAAATTAATTTAGAAGTTCCTGAATCATACACTATCTCTTCTCACTCATGAGGCAAATAATTAAAGATAAGACTTCTATATCTCAGGCACAGAATATAAAGCCCAAAACTTTTATGCCAGACTTTATAAACCTCAACTCTAACATTGGGCCTTGCCCTGGCCCACTAACCCAGTGGTAAAAAAAAAAAAAAAAAAAAAAAAAAAAAAATCTGACCATATACTTAGCTATTAAGAAATTAAGACTCAGCCTCTTCAAATGTCCATTCCCCATCAATCTTGTAACTCTAACTCCCTAAAATGCATCTAAATTCATTCAGTAAGTGATAAAACCCAATCTTCTTGGGGTTTATTAGAAGAAATAATCAAGAATTACCTTAGCGTCTGGAATCCTTAGCAAACTCTGAAGGAAATAAGTCAACATAAGTGGTTTTGCAGGGATGTCATCCCTTGGGAACCAGGTAGTTTTATCACTTTAGGTACTAAGAAAAGGTCCATACATGTCCGTGCCATGGTATTCCTGAAAATATTACAACGATTTTTTGTTTTTTGTTTTTTTTTTGCAGTGTGGGCCTCTCACTGTTGTGGCCTCTCCCATTGCAGAGCACAGGCTCTGGACGTGCAGGCTCATGGGCCCAGCCTCTCCGTGGCACGTGGGATCTTTCCAGACCGGGGCACAAACACCGTGTCCCCTGTCTCGGCAGGCAGACTCTCAACCACTGCGCCACCAGGGAAGCCCTATTAAAACAATTTTATTGCAGTTTTAGGTAAACTTAAATCTTTATAAGAATAAAATACCAATGGAAAGGAAATCAGAGAATTAGTCATAACATCCACCAAAAATAATACTTCTAAAAAATATAGGGAGCTGGATAAAATTAAAGAAATTTCTAATTCCATCTTAGAATCTGAAGGATTTGGGATTCTATCATTCTTAAATTCCCCTGTGAGCCAAAAAATTCTGTGACATTTGACAGTGACAATATATTATAGAATGCTAAAAGACAGTGAACTATCTTCATTCCTAGAATATACCTCCCAGATCCTCGTCAAGTTGTTTTCAGAGATTAAGAGGTCAAAGCTTTTTTTATTTTCTTCTTCTTTCCCCCCCCCCCCCAATCCTGAGCCACAAGAGAATCAGCAACTACGCACATTCACCTTCAAGGAAAGAAATATATTTTACTGTCAGCTTCAAGGGTTGGTAAGTTCACCTGCAGAAGAGATTTCACAGGAACTAACAATAAAATACCAGCCCCTACACTCATGCCAGTTTTATCAGAGAAGAGATTATACTGTCATTGCTTCACTCAATGTCATTGCATGAGAGAATTATACTACATGAGTAAATATGACTAACAACTAGGGAGCCAAAATATTCTTCAAATAAACAAACAAACGAACAAACCTTTCATCTACAATCCACAAAACATCTCAGAGTCAGATAATTTGATTATCTTCAAGAGTGAATCTGAACAGAGTATGGATTAGTCATGTGGTATCCAAAGCTTAGCTTGGAAAAGTTATGGAAAAATGTTCAGGAAACTCTAATAATCAATAACATAGTACAATACATTCTGATAGTCTATAATAAAGATAAGGTATATGTAATTTGATCACACAGAGTCATGAACAATTATGAGACAGTTAATAAGTGTTCTCTTCCCAAAAAGTGTTTAAAAAATTAAGATTAATTTGTCTTCATAGGTGAAGAATGGATGCCTCGGGACTTCCCTAGTGGCACAGTTGTTAAGAATCCGTCTGCCACATTAATGATGAAAAATCTAAAAGAGAAATTAAGGAAACACTCCCATTTACCACTGCAACAAAAAGAATAAAATACCTAGGAAGAAACCTACCTAATGAGGCAAAAGACCTGTATGCAGAAAACTGTAAAACACTCATGAAAGAAATTAAAGATGATACAAACAGATGGAGAGATTTACCATGTTCTTGGACTGGAAGAATCAACATTGTGAAAATGACTATACTACCCAAACCAATCTACAGATTCAATGCAATCTCTATCAAAATACCCATGGCATTTTTCACACAACTAGAACAAAAAATTTCACAATTTGTACGGAAACATGAAAGATCCCGAATAGCCAAAGCAATATTGAGAAAAACGGAGCTGGAGGAATCAGGCTCCCTGACTTCGGAATATACTGCAAAACTACAGTAATCAAGACAGTATGGTACTGGCACAAAAACAGACATATAGATCAATGGAACAGGATAGAAAGCCCAGAGATAAACCCATGCATATAGGGTCACCTTATTTTTGATAAAGGAGGCAAGAATATACAATGGAGAAAAGACAGCCTCTTCAATTACTGGTGCTGGGATAACTGGACAGCTGCATGTAAAAGAATGAAATTAGAAAACTCCCTAACACCATACACAAAAATAAGCTCCAAATGGACTAAAGACCTAAATGTAAGGCCAGACGATATAAAACTCTTAGAGGAAAACATAGGCAGAACACTCTATGACATAAATCACAGCAAGATCCTTTTTCACCCACCTCCTAGAGAAATGGAAGTAAAAACAAAAATAAACAAAGGGGACCTAATGAAACTTAAAAGCTTTTGCACAGCAAAGGAAACCATAAACAAGATGAAATGACAACCCTCAGAATGGGAGAAAATATTTGCAGGTGGAGCAACTGACAAAGGATTAATCTCCAATATACAAGCAGCTCATGCAGTTCAATATCAAAAAAGCAAAAAACCCAATCCAAAAATGGGCAGAAGGCCTAAACAGACATTTCTCCAAAGAAGATATACAGATTGCCAACAAACACATGAAAGGATGCTCAACATCACTAATCATTAGAGAAATGCAAATCAAAACTACAGTGAGGTATCACCTCATACCAGTCAGAACGGCCATCATCAAAAAATTTACAAATAATAAACGCTGCAGAGGGTGTGGAGAAAAGGGAACCCTCTTGCACTGTTGGTGGAAATGTAAATTAATACAGCCATTATGAAGAACAGTATGGAGTTTCCTTAAAAAACTAAAAATAGAACTAACATATGACCCAGCAATCCCACTACTGGGTATGTACCCTAAGAAAACCATAATTCAAAAAGAGTTATGCACCACAATGTTCACTGAAGCTCTATTTACAGTAGCCAGGACATGGAAGCAACCTAAGTGTCCATCGACAGATGAATGGATAAAGAAGATGTGGCACATATATACAATGGAATATTACTCAGCCATAAAAAGAAACAAAATTGAGTTATATGTAGTGAGGTGGATGGACATAGAGTCTGTCAAACAGAGTGAAATAAGTCAGAAAGAGAAAAAGAAATACTGTATGCTAAGACATATATATGGAATCTAAAAAAAAAAGGTTCTGAAGAACCTAGAGGCAGGACAGGAATAAAGACACTGATGTAGAGAATGGACCTGAGGACACGGGGAGTGGGAAGGATAAGCTGGGATGAAGTGAGAGTGGCATGGACATTATATATATATATATATATATATATATATATATATATATATACTACCAAATGTAAAATAGATAGCTAGTGGGAAGCAGCCACATAGTACAGGGTGATCAGCTCAGTGCTTTGTCACCACGTAGAGGGGTAGGTTAGGGAAGGTGGGAGGGAGACGCAAGAGGGAGGAGATATGGGGATATATGTTTATGTATAGCTGATTCACTTTGTTATAAAGCAGAAACTAACACACCATTGTAAAGCAATTATACTCCAATAAGGATGTTAAAAAAAATCCGCCTGCCAATGCAGGGGACACTGGTTTGAGCCCTAGTCCAGGAGGATCTCACGTGCCACAAAGCAACTAAGCCCATGCGCCACAAGTACTGAGCCTGCGCTTTAGAGCCCACAAGCCACAACTACTGAAGCCCGTGCGCCTAGAGCCCGTGCTCCGCGACAAGATAAGCCACCGCAACGAGAAGCCAGCGCACCACAACGAAGAGTAGCTGCTCACCGCAACTAGAGGAAGCCTGCACACAGCAACGAACACCCAACACAGCCAAAAAAAAAAAAAAAAAGAACGGATGCCTCCCTAGGAGCTAAGTGGATACTAGCTGACATTTTTCTTAAGGGCATCACCATCAATACCCTCTACCACTAATTTTCTGAGCCATTAAACAGCCCTGAAATGGATTTTGCTGCTTACCTTTCTGGCTGATAAAATTAAGTCCTAGCCAAGAGCTCTGATAGGTTGTCCATACAATCTTAAGAGTAATAAAACAACCCAACACATTGAATCCTAAGCAATTAGAGGAAGAGAGAGGAGCCAATATTTTATATGAACACATTTGGAAGGCTGAGTAGTGATGTGTTGAAATAATACAATCAATTCTTTGTCACCACAACTGAATGAATATACGGGAATATATACGCATCCCCCACCCTTCCAATAAACACAGCATTACTCCATTTTTTAAAAACATACCAAGACTTGAGTCCTTCTAGATTCTGCAATGTTACCCTAGCAATACCCTGGATGACTGAATAGCAGCATTTTACATGGGTCACCTCCATGACAATGCAGGACCCTAGCATAAGTCCTAACTGGATCCAAGCCCAACTTTCCATGCTCTTTGTCCATAGCCCATTTAGGATGGTAGAGTAGACGCATACCTCCCTAACTTTCCTATTTATACAAAACCAGCAGTCACCCTCTTATAGAGCTCCTCATTAATCCACGATTTTATATTTGGCACAGAATAAATATTGCCTTCTAAACTTAGCAATATTATTATTATATGCATTAAAATCTGAATCTCAGGTTTATCCCCCAATGAAGATTTTTCAAAGGGACTTTGTTGATAATGTGGGTTTTGTTATCTAATCACAGTTTAGAATGATCTGATATCATTCTTTTAAAAAAATCCATTGATTACCAAATCAAATAAGAATTTTTTCTGCTCTTCATTACAGACTTTGGTTTTATCAGCTTTCATGCTAGCTAAAGATAGAATTTCAACTGGAATAAAGAAAGCTCTTCTCAACTAGGAATATGAGATCTTTATAGTTTAGAATTCCACCTGCCCTTGTTACTCCTAGCTAGAATCACTATATTTTATTCCTGACAATATATTTTGGTAAAGCAGCAAGAGACAAAAGTCATAAAGGAGTATTATCACCTCAAAAGGAAGGGCTAAGCAGCAAGAGAAGATGAAATTCAAATCAGCCAAGATCCTGTTTCCATGATAATATATCTCTCTAGCTTGAAATCACATCAGAATAGCTACTATACTGAGTAGTTTTCAAAGTTGTCTTTGAGGCATGGAGACTTTTTAAATAGAAAGCATCTAGTAGAGTTAGACTCCTAAGAAAGAAGACTGTATCTGAACAGGCTTAGTTCTCATTTCCAGAGGGATGCAAAACATGGCAAGTAGGATGTCTTGAAATATATATTTTTTTCTTCAAATTCATTACAATTTTCTAATTCAGGCTTGGTTTCCTAAGCAAGTAAGACAAGTTCCTTCGTCAAAAGCTACCGATGGCTCTTCATTCTACCACGTTTTTCACTAGGATCTGTTAAGTAATGATTAGAGATATAAACTAATGTCACCTAAAAGAAAGAATAAGTAGCAAGTAGATGGTGTATCTTAATTGCCTGGGCAGTTCAAGCGTTCCACGGAAACTAAGAAAGCAAGCATTTACCATCACATGCACCTAATTATCTTTATGGCTGATGGTTAGAATCCTCAAAGTAAAGAGAAAGTGCACTTGTTTATTTCTTCATTCAGTATTTTCATGTTCCAGTACTTGGGATCTGTGATTTTCTATTCGACTTTCTGATGGTTGCCTGTCCACTGACTAGTGTTACATAGGTATACATTTGAGTGAACATCATTTGCTTTTAATGTGGATCTCTTTGTAATGAGGTCATATAAAAACAATCATAATTATGAAGCTTTACAATGTGTGAGTACAGAGTAGCCTGTTCCCTCCCTCACACCCTCCTGCATATCAGCAGGGGGGCTTGGGGGCAACAAATATCATATCATATCAGCATCAGGAAGGGGGAGGCAAAAGGACACAAATATTTTATATTCTGCACTGCTCATCTGAATCTACAACTTGTGAAAGATGGAGGGAGTCAAGGTCTAGAGGTCATTTATGGCCCATTTTAGGTTCTTTGGCAAGCACTCATGAAGATTAAAATACTGTTTGATTGCGGTTTTCAGTACAGGAAAAGGTACATTAGGGACAGCTCCATGTAACCAATAAACATGTATTTCTTATTGATATCAAGAGCCTTAAAAATGATAACAACAAAAACAACAAAAGCTTACATTTAATGACTGTTTGTTGGTACTTTACTAAGCACCCTATGTATGTAATCTCATATAATTCCTCAAACAATTACTCTTGTGACCCTTCTATATTAGTTTCCTGTTAGTCTTAAAACAAATTATCACAAGCTATTGGCTTAAAACAATGCACATTTATTATCTTACAGTTCTTGAAGTCAGAGGTCCAAAACAGATCTCACTGGGCTAAAGTCAAGGTGTCAGCAGGGCTGGAAACCCTTCTGGAAGCTCTCCAGGAAAATCCATTCCCTTGCCCATTCCAGATCCTAGAGGTCACCTGCATTCCTTGGCTTGTGGCCTCCTTCCAGGTGGCCTGACATATTTACAGGTTTTAGGATTAAGACCTACACATCTTTGGAGAGTCATTATCCTGCCTAGCACATTTTCCAATCTCAGTGAAAATGAGAATTCCACATAAAAATTCTGATCACATCTCTGCCTGTCACCTTCCCTCCCCCCTTTTAAACCTTTTACTGATTTAAATCCTTGTTACTGGTATGAAAACAAAATCCTCTAACATGACCTTCATGATCCAGCAGCTCTAGGTCCTCCCTGTCTTATTTTCCCTATAGTCCCCCTTCAACTTTGCTCTAGCTACACCAGCCTTGCTCTGGATCTGCGGCCTGACGTAGACATTCCTATTTTCCAAGCCTTGGTATCTGCTGTCTTCTATCTGGAATGCTCATTCCAATTCTTCTGCCTCTGCCACATACCACTTCCTCAGGGAAGCCTGCACTAACTACAAATCTCTCTATGGTCAATTAACTGACTCCTTTATTAATTTATTTATATACATATATTTCTTTTCTGCTCACCTTGTTCCAGGCACTTCTCTCAGTGCTGGGGATATAGCAGGGCACAGAACAGACAAAGCTCTGGCTTTCATGAAGCTCAAGTTCTGATGGTGGACGATAGATGATACATAATAAACAGATATCCAATATATCAGATGGAATAACTGCTATGAAGAAAACTAAAGCAGGGTAAGAGAGGAGAGAAATCAGTGTGGGCGTTACTTTAGACAAAGAGGTCAGGCAAGGATTCTGTAATGAGGTGGCATTTGAAGAAGCGATGATGATTCTTGTGGATTTTTGAGGGAAGAGCATTCTTGGTAGAGGCAACAATAAGTGTGAAGACCCAGAGATGGAGTGTGTTTGGTGCTCTGGCACCAGACCTCTACTTCACTGTAAATGTAGTGATGTTAATCTTACATATCAGCGTTATCATTAGAACAATCTCTGTTTCCTTTTACCATAGTATCCATACAGTTTGTCACATTGTTGATTCTCCTAAATGTTTATTGGATGAACAAGTAAACAACCCTATGCATTGCTATTCTGATCTCCAACATATTTTTGAGGAAATTGAGGACTACAGTACTTAATAACTTCCCCATCCCCTAAATCCAAAGCTATTTGACACCATAGTGTATGTTCTTAACCACTTTGCTCTGTTGTCTACTTTCTAATTTTCATGGACGTGCTTAACTTCAACTCTTTCTCTTAATGAGGGAAATGACTTAGAATAGCTATGAATGTTGATTACCAACTGGAGTATTCTCCTACATGAACAGAGGTATAGCTGCTCAGAGCCCCAGCCTTCTTATAAAATGGTGAGATTAATAATCATTTCAAATATTGTTTAAAGATGTAAGCTGTTGCATGAGATGATAAACATGAAAACAATAAGAAAATGGTAAAATATTTCCCTAGCCAACACCATAATGCACATGGAATGAATAAGGAATAGAACTGCTGAGATGTTTGTTATCCTGACACAAGTTCAGTGACATTACACAGAAAGAGTTCATAGATATGCATGACTTGTGGCTATTCTTTTTGCTTATAACCCCATCAGGAAATGACTCTTCCTTCCAAAAGGGGTGGACTATCTTTTATTCCTATAGAGAAAAAAGTGAACCATTTCCCCCAAAATGGGGATTGAGTGGTTTTTAGAAACAGGGAGAACAAGAGACAGGCAGAGAAAAATTCAAAGAACATTTCAGAAGGCAAATGTGCAAAGTGTATTGGAATGAGTATACTATTAATAATTTTATAGATGCTGTGACTTAAAGTGAACCTTAAAAGAAACTGAATAATGTTTTAAGCATATTAATAAGGGCCTTGATTTACGTAAGAACTGAATTAGCACACAAAAGACCCCGAATAGACAAAGCAATCCTGAGAAAGCAAAACAGAACTGGAGGAATCAGTCTCCCTGATTCAGACTATACTACAAAGCTATAGAAAAACATAAATATAGATCAGTGGAACAGAATAGAAACCCAGAAATAAACCCACGCACCTATAGTCAATTTATCTATGGCAAAGGAGGCAAGGATATACAATGGAGAACAGACAGTCTCTTCAATAAGTGGTGCTGGGAAAACTGGACAGCTACATGTAAAAGAATGAAATTAGAACATTCTCTAACACCATACACAAAAATAAACTCAAAATGGATCAAAGACCTAAATGTAAGGCTGGACACTATAAAACTCTTAGAGAAAAGCATAGGCAGAACACTACTGGACACAAATTGCAGCAATATTTTTGGGGATCCATCTCCTAGAGTAATGGAAATAAAAACAC
This sequence comes from Lipotes vexillifer, assembly GCF_000442215.2. Lineage (NCBI taxonomy): Eukaryota > Metazoa > Chordata > Mammalia > Artiodactyla > Lipotidae > Lipotes > Lipotes vexillifer. Next base: position 213,180 of record NW_006779172.1, on the reverse strand, counting down.
AAATAAACAAATGGGACCTAATGAAATTTAAAAGCTTTTGCACAGCGAAGGAAGCCATAAACAAAACAAAAAGACAACTTACGGACTTGGAGAAAATATTTGCAAATGATGCTGCTGACAAGGGATTAATTTCCAAAATACATAAAAAGTTCATACAGCTTAATATAAAAAAAAAAAAAACCCAATCAAAAAATGGGCAGAAGACCTAAATAGATATTTCTCCAAAGAAGGTATACAGATGGCAAACAGGCACATGAAAAGATGCTCAATATTGCTAATAATCAGAGAAATACAATCAAAACTACAGTGAGGTATCATCTCACAACAGTCAGAATGGCCATCATTAAAATGTCTACAAGTAATAAATGCTGGAGAGGGTGTGGAAAAAAAACCCTCCTACACTGTTGGTGGGAATGTAAGTTGGTACAGCCAGTATGGAGAATAGTATGGAGGTTCCTTAAAAAACTAAAAATTGAACTACCATATGATCCAGCAATCCCACTCCTGGACACATATCCAGAGAAAACCATACTTCGAAAAGACACATGCACCCCAATGTTCATTGCAGCACTATTTACAATAGCCAGTACATGGAAGCAACCTAAATGTCCATCAACAGAGGAATGGATAAAGAAGATGTGGAACATATACACAATGGAATATTACTCAGCCATAAAAAGAATGAAATAATGCCTTTTGCAGCAACATGAATGAACCTAGAGATTATTATACTAAGTGATGGAAGTCAGACAGAGAAAGACAAATATCATATGGTATCACTCATATGTGGAATCTAATTTTTAAAATGATACAAATAAACTTATTTACAAAACAGAAACAGACTCTCAGACTTCAAAAACAAACTTATGGTTATCAAAGTGGAAACATAGTGGGGAGGGATACATTAGGAGCTTGGGATTAACATACAGACACTACTATATATAAAATAGATAACTAACAAGGACATATAGCACAGGGAACTCTACTCAATATTCTGTAATAAATTATATGGGTAAAGAATCTGAAAAAGAATGAATATATGTATATGTATAACTGAATCACTTTACTGTACACCTGAAACTAACACAACATTGTAAACCAACTATACTCCAATAAAATAAGAATAAATAAATTAAATAAAATAAATAGTGACTAAGGCAAAAAATTTGGACAATGTGGGCTGAAAGAATCCATCCTAGAAGAGGATGGATTCCATCCTATTTCTGAATATATTTTTACTATTTTTACTGAAAACTTTTTTACTAAGAGTTTTCCACAATTCTTTACCAGGGAGAAAATGTATTATTTATATAAGAAATACAATAAATATCACTTATTGTTTATTATATATAATTTTGCTTACTTTAGCCTCATTTAGATTATATCTGGCTCTCATTCCATTGTATGGGTTGAGTTGTTCTCAATTAAACTTACTGTTTTTCCTGGAAGAAAAGTTTAATTCAGGATATTATGAACATTGCTATTATTAATCAAAAGAAATGATTATTTTAAAATATATTTTAGTTATGCAATTTAAAAAGGCAATATATGCAGATGGTATAAAACTCAAAATTGCAGAGTGGTATAAACTGAAAAGTAAGTCTCCTTCTGATACCTGGAGCTATTTAAATAGTTCATATCCCCAGAGGCAGTGTTTTTATTTATATGTCCGTCTACAAATAATTTGTATATAGATATATACATATATATGTGTATATACATATATATAATATATACCCTGATCTTTTAATTTAAAATATTTTTCTATTTGCTATTGTAAAATGAGCCATATCTATTGTATTTTGTATATGTAAATATGTACACATTCTGCATATCAATTTTAAATAACTAAATTACTGAATTATAATTTGCAAGAGTTTTACAGTTGATTTTCTTGGGGTTTCCACATCAATAGTAATCATTTTTAGAAAGTCATCATTTACAAGTTTCTTTTCAATATTCATAATTCATACTTCTTTCTCTAATCTTGTTGGCTAATATTCCAATACTGTGTTAAATAACATTGGTTATAAAGGGCATACTGGCTTAATCCTGACTCTAATATTTTAATGGGGATGCTTCTGATGAGCTCTACTAAGCATGATGCCATCCTTAATTGATAATAGCAGCACTATTCATGTTTAAGAAGGAACAAGCAAATTGCCTCCTTTCAGACACATAATCAATAGATGTGTGATAGGCAGACAGATAGACAGATGCTTTGTACAAATAACTACTAAGACACCATGGCCCAGACTAGTTGTCCTCAAGAAATGACAGGCTATTTGGGCCCTTGTCCTGGGGCTCAGGAATGGAAAGAGGGTTCCAGCCAGTGACATGTTGATGGAGACCAGGCAAAAGCCCCAGGCCCTATAGGAGGCCATCTGGTTCCCACAGAGGCCATACACTGTCAGAGCATGAGAGCAAGGAGAGGTCAGGGATCCCAGCTTAAACATCATGCACCTTATGATTATCAATAAAATATCAGTACATAATGCATATTTATTTATTACTGTTGAAATGAACCAAGCAGCCTTAAAAGTTATCCTTTAATTTCCTTTGCTCATATTACTATTCTTTTTATTTCGTATTTTGGGTATTTGTACTTCACTTCCATTTTTTATGGCTAGGTTAGCTAATGGTTTATCATGTTTACAATTTTTCCCCAAAAGACCAGCTTTTGAATTTTATATATTGATTCATTAATAGTGTGAAGCAGCACTTTATAGTTTTGTAGTATCTAGGTCTTTCAGTGAACAAGATTAAAAGTTATGGTCTTTTCTTCTGAAAAACACACATGTTCACACATTCTTTGAAAGTTGCAATGCAGATATTCGGGAGTTTATTTACCATGGCATTTATTCTTGGATCTTCAATTCGAAGTCCTATTCTCGAGCATTGTCAATTAACACATCTGTTGAGTTTGCAAGGTAAAGTTCAGCTCAGCCCCGGGACACAGTACATTTTAGAATTGAAGACACTATTAACAGTTTTAGGTTCTTCCACTACTGCTCTAGTACCACTACTGCTGCTGCCACAACAAAAGACTTCGATTGCAGTTATTATGTGCCAGGCACCGTGTAAGTTCTTTATTTATTATCACAGATAACCTAGGACATAGGAATTATTATCATCGCCATTCTATAGATAATAAAACTAAGACACAGAAAAGACTCAGTTTTAGCAGAAACTTGCCTAAAACCAGACAGCTAGCATCTGTTCGAGCCAGAATGCAAACCCCAGCCAGTCTAGCACTAAAGGTGATAGATATTTATTAGAAGAAAAATCATAATAAGCTCCATTCATTCTCAACACTCTTCTTACTACTGCACTGCTTTTTTGGTTTGTTTTTTGTTTTCCATTCCCTTCACTTTAGGCCAATGATTATCAACTGGGAGTGACTCTGGACTCCAGGGAATATTTGGCAATGTCTGGAGACATTTTAAGTTTCATATTTGCAGGGTGAGGGGTTGCTACTGGTATCTGATACGTAGAGGCCAGGAATGCTGCTAAACATTCTATAACGCAGAGAACTCCAGACAAGCAAAGAATTATCCAGCCCATACGTCCACAGTGCCGAGGTTGATAAACTGCTTTAGAGAAACTGACCATGCCAGTTTCAGAACTCTGTATTTGGCAGCAATATGGCAAAATAAAAATTACTTATTACGGGTTGAACTGTGCTCTCTCCCTCCCCCAAATGCATATATTTTAGCCGTTACCCCCAATATCACAGAATGTGACGTTTTTGGATATAGGGCTTTTAAGGAAGTGATTAAGTTAAAATAAGGCCATCAGAATGGACCCTAGTCCAATCTGACAGGTGTCCTTATAGGAAATTTGGACACACAGAGAGACACCAGAGATGCAAGGTGTGCTCACAGACACAGCCACATGAAGAGGCCTCAAGAGGGGGGCTGCCTATAAACCAAGGAGAGCAACAGATCTTTCCCTTATGGTCCTCAGAGGAAACCACCCTTGCTGGCACCCTGATATTGGACTTCCAACCTCCAGAGCTGTGAAAAAACAAATTCCTGTTGTTTGAGCCACCTACTCTGTGGTACTTCGTTCTGGCAGCCCTAGCAAATGAATACATTACTTAAGGCTATAAATTATTTTCAAGAACTTTTAGCTCTCCTAAAGTATTTTTTACATAGTCTATTGCTATGCTAATTAAAAATGATTCACCTCTTCAGTAAACCTGGGGTTTCACTTCATTTATTATGCAGCACTTTGTTAACTTAATTTCCTTTTTGGAACAAAATCCACTTTTGCTTCCCATTTCAGGCTGCAAGGAACTTCGAAAGTCTTCAAATCTTACACCCAAGTATTCTGCTCCAGTGAACATGCTGTGTGCACTGGGGAAGCCGGAGCTGGGCAGTTTCTCCACATGAAAAAGATTCATTGGTATTTGTGTAATTTGAAAGCTGTTGTCTTTCAAAGATTGACAAATCACTTACCTCAAAAGTTAAACAGGTGAAATGAAACCTCTCAAAATGCAAAACTCTTGGCTTTGCTAATATGAGATGTAATGAAGCATTCTAAGCAATATGTATTTTTACATTTTCTCTAACATTATATAGAAACTGACTTAAAAAATCAGTATTTCTCATCCCAACCATTTGGAAAACAATGGATGTATGATAGATGCAAAAGGAAGGTCTGGGCTTCAGTTTTATGTTCATTTCCTTCCATCAGGTTCTTTTCATGCTTTCCTAGGAGTTGATCATGATTGGGTAGCAAAAGTGCACATCCCACAAAAACACTTCCTTACCATCCTTTTCTGTAGATAAAGAAGCCTCTTTTGCTTATATGATGGAACAAGCAAGTTACACACACACACACACACACACGCACACACACACACACACACACACACACACACACACGCAGAGCTTCTGAAAGTCCTCTCCTTTCACATGACAACCTAACAACATGACTTCTGTCACCTTTTCAGTCTACCTGCCCTCTGTTGAGACAGGTCCTTTTAGATAATTTACTGTGAATGTAATAGCCTCTTACCCTAGTCCTGAGACAGTTCATAAAACTAGCCTGTGCCTTAGTTCCACTAAGAACTCTCTTCTGGATAATGGAAGTTTGGGAATGAGGGGAGTAGGATGTGGGTGGCATGTCTGCATTACCTCACACTTACTACATTTTGATGCTTGCACCTGTCTCTGTGGCTTTTTCTCAGAACCCATTGCCTGAAAGTTCATGCGGTACTAGAAAAATTAGAAAGTTCATGCGTTACTAGAAAAATCATTATATTGCTTAGAGATACGCTGCTGTCCCTGTACTTTTCCTCCAGAAAATAATTGCATCTCTCTTTTGTTTTTCTCATTTGGCGAGTCACATCTCTCATCCTCTATCTGCTCCCAGAGTTAGCTAGTTGAATCAAAGCAAGCTCTTTGAGCTTAATTTTTGCTATTTCTTTCTTAGCAGTCTCCTGCCTTCTGCTACTAGTTTCATTTTGGTTCCAGGGACATGTTATGTTTTTTCACAATGACTGGGGCAGCAAGTGCTATGGGCCTAAGAGGGCAGGGTCAAGGAATGCTAAACATCCTGCAACCTGCAGAGCAGTTCCCACACAAAGAAGAGTTGTCCTGCCCCAAATGATAATAGCATACCTGTTGGAAACCACTGACAGACAGTAACACTCTAGGTGTTACACTCTAGGTCAGGGCGTTAGAGACAGAAATATTGGCTTTCTCATCCTCAGAGATAAAACATTCCTTGACAAGACACTTTTGTTATTTTGTGCCTCTAAAACCTTAAATGTTTTACATCTCAGGCCTCTGAGAGTAAGGATGCATTATATGCTGATGATGACATCTCGAGAATGATATTGAACGTTGCTTCAATGCAGTGTTGCTGTGGAAGGTTTATGGAGGGGAATGTATCTCCTGCAGAGTGCAAGTCAGAGCTGAGGGAACAAACATCATTCACCATTTATTCAGCAAACATTTCCTGGGCAGCTTTTCTCTTCTCTACTATTCTAAGGTGCTCTGTAGCTAAAGATAAATTGTATAAGATCCTTGCCTCTAAGGAACTGTGTCTTATTGAAGAATTGCCTTCAAAAAAATTAAAGCTGCTCCAATGGTTGACCTTACCAATGATTCTGAGTCTTTAGGAGTCTTTGGATTTATCTGTTACCTGCTCAGGGGATGACTTGGGGTCCTGTTCCCTGCCATTTGAATGGCAATGAAGACCTGGAGAAATAAGGTTCCTGGTTTACTGGTTCAACGGATTTAAATGTTCTCCTGGAGAAACAGATTATATGATTTCAGACATAGGCAAATTAAGGGCCACAGGAGCCCCAAGGAGGGTTTCTTTGTGCTTGAATTAATATAGTAATAACCAATATTTTGTGAATAGTGCATTTAATAGGATGGGTCTCTGTAAGACACTGAAGAGTTTTATGGATCTCTAAGGCTCTGGGAAAAAAGAAGGGGCAAAGAGTGTAAAGATACTAAAAATGGGTGAAAAGGTTGGGACTCAGGAGCAGACAGAACAATGGAAACTAGAATCAGCCCGGTTCATATATAAAATTTTCATGGCTCTGCTTATTTTTCATCTCCCCACTTTATTTACATTTGGAACCTTGAAAGTATAGAGCAAGTTCCCTTTGTCTTCTTCTGATACCAACATTCACTCACATAATCATCCAACCCACAAAAAATGTGATAAAATTCAGGATCACAGAAGGAAAGTGAAGGCTCAGTAACCGTTGGTAATCAACATTTCTCTTCCTTTTATACATTCAGTCTCTGCCTCTTAATAGCATCATATCATTTGTTATTTAAATATGTCCAAGTCTCACAGTATAAAATCCATCAAAAAACATAACTCTGTCTTGTCTCCACATTCTTTATCTACTACCTTGTCTCTCAGTTCCCTTTCACAGATAAGACTCTCAAGAATATTTTATTTTATTAATTTATACCCATTTTTCAATATCATGCATTTGAGTCTATGCCCATCATGCATCTAGAAAAAAATTTCACTAAGGTCACCAAAGACTGCCATACCACTAAATCCTATGGGTTATTTTTTCAGTCCTCATATTACATGACTTCTCAGTAGCACCTCAGGGCTGCTCACAACTCTCCCTTCTTGAAACACTGGCTTAATTAAGCTTCTGCTTTATTCTGGCCACGCCTTCTTTACCTCTTTTCCTGGTGCCTCTTCTTATTGTGTGTCATAAAATATCAGAGTTCCTCAAGGTTCAGCCTCATGACATTCTACTTTGTTTTATTTTTTCATTGAATAATTTCTCTGTAAGCAATCTTTTTTTTTCTCCTAAAGACACTTAAAATTCAATCTGTCCAAAATGAACTCATCATCTGATGACCTTTTCCCACAGAAACTCAGTCCATACCTGTATTCACCATCTCAATGAGTATACATCATCCACCTACTTTTGTAAACCATAAAGCCAGAAATTATCCTCAATATCAGACTTTTCTTTAACCCACTGTCTACTCCATCCAATGCACCATCTATTTATGTTCATATTTTAATTTTTATGTACTCAATGAATATTTCTACTATCTTCCATATCAATTAACAAGACCCAGGTCCAAGTTACCATTATCTCTTATCTAGACTCCTATAATGAACTACTAATTGGATTCCCCAAATTTTCCCCTTTATTAGTACATGCATTATACTTATATATATATATATATATATATATATATATATATAAGTGTATATATTAGCATATATATTAATGTGTATATATAGAATATACATAATCTCCCTATCCTACTTTAATATATACAAAGAGGTTTATTATAAGGTAATGGCTATGTGATTGGAGGCTGAGCAGTCCTCAGATCTAGTTGGCAATCTGGAGACCCAGGAGAATCAGCGATGTAGTTCTTTCTAATCCACATCCAAAGGCCTGAGAGCCAGAAGCACCAATAAAAGTTCCAGTCCCAGGGCAGGAGAAGACCAATATTTCGGCTCCATCGTTCAGGCAAGTGAAGTTTCCTCCTGCTCAACATTTTTGTTTTACTCAGGTCTTCAGTTGATTGGTGGAGGGACACCCACATTATGAAGTGAATCTGCTTTACTCAGTCTACTGATTTAAATATTAATCTCATCAAAAAACCCCTTATAGTCACATCCAGAATGATGTCTGACCAAATGTCTGGGCATACTGTGACTCAGTCAAGTTGACATATAAAATTAACCATCATACTCTTATGCATCCCACCTTTCATACATACCCATGACCAAAATTATTTTTCTCCCAAATGCGTGTCCTTAACAGAGCCTACAAAGCCTTGCATGATTTGGTCCTTACAAACCTCTTTAACCTAATCTCTCATTGCTTTTCCCCTTGATGCCTACATTCAACCTGTACTGTTTGCTTTCAGTTCCTCAAACATGCCTTGCTCAGGCTGGTTTGTCCTGCTGAAGTGGTCTCTTGCCTCCTCTTTTGCTATCTGATTCCTCTGCATCCTTCAGATCTCAGTTCAAATGCCATTTCCACAGGGAAGACTTCCATGAGTACTCAGAAGAGGTTGGATATCCCTGTCGTATGTTCTTACAACACCATTTACCTTCTCTTCATACATTTTACTTTAGTGACACTTTACAAGATTAAATTTACATGATAATTTACATAGTAACATATTTGATTAATTTTTGCTAGTCCAAGAGACCATAAGCCATGTTGAATTTTGCTCAAAACTGTACCTTCAGGGCCCAGCCTAACTTTTGGTATATGGGAGGTATTTAGCACATATTTGATTGGGTGACCTATACCCCCACTGTACCTATTACTCCACTAAATCAGCAAGGAAATTAGAGTCAGATGGTCTGGTGTTCCACTTCTTGTCCAAATTACCATATTCTATTTATCAACTCGGTCCTATCATTAACATCTTTATAGATTTTTCTCTTTTCTTTACCAGCCAACTTCCTCAAAGCAATTAGACTAGGGGGCCTACTAATCATTAGAGTTATCTTCCTTGAAAGGTGGGAACCAGAAAACATACATGCATTCAGAGTAAAAGAAGGAAGAAAAGGCAGAGTGAAGCAGAGGATGAGAAAGAAACTGAAGGAAAAAGAAACAATCAGTTTTGACTAACTCCTCGCATTAATCTGAGATTAGATTGGGGGCAGATAGAAGATAATTTGTGATTCAGCAGAGCAGGGTCGGACAACTATGGCACCTTAGCCAAATCCTGCCTGCCATCTGTTTTTGTATAGCTTGTGAACGAAGAATAATTTCTATATTTTTAAATGGTAAAAAGTACAAAGAAAAATTATATTTAGTGATGTGAAAATTTTGTGAAATTCAAATGTTTGTGCTCATAAATAAAGCTTTATTAGAAAATAGCAATGCATATTATTTACATATTGCCTATGGCTGCTTATGTCTATGGCTACTAGGCCTAGAAAGGCGGAGCTGAGTAGTTGCAACAGAGACCATATGGTTCACAAAGTCTAAAATATTTACTCTCTGGTCCTTTACCAAAAAGAGAGGTCACTTTGCTGACCTCTGTAAAAACCTGCTATTTATTTCTGCCAGAAAAAATTCTTTGCAGACTCATTTGGTTGAAGCATAATGCGCACTAGTGCTCAATGTTACATATAAAAGGACATTTCAAGGCTAAATTATTTTGGGGTCATTCATCATTTGGGTTTATCCATGTCATGCACTTCCCCCTGAGGTAGCACAGAGAGTCAAGATATGAAGGAATATTTCATGACATAAAACTCATCCAATTACAGACCACTTGAGGAATATGTTTATGATCATGCTTAGTTGTAGTTCTGGCTCTGCTGCTAACTAACATGGGTGATAGCAGAGAACATGTTATAGAGTTTCCCACACTTTCTCTGGATTCAGAAAAACCTTGCATCAAATTTGGACCTTGCCATTTGCTAGCTACACGTCCTTGGGCCGTTTATGCTACAATTTGAAGACTGCATCTTCAGCTCTAAAATTGCAATGTTAACAGTAATAGCATCATACTTTCAGAGGATTAAGTGAGAAAATAGATGGGAATCATTTAGCTCACTTCCTACCACACGGAAAAAGCTTGTGATTAGCTGTTTCACCTTGAGAAAGCTACTTAATCTGGTATATGGGGGTCGGGTGGAGTGGGGTTGCGGGAGGTTGAATTGAATGAAGGCTCACATGTAGCATCAGCTTTCCTGCTGTTGAAGCTGGGTGTTAAAAACAATGTTGAAATTGGTTACAAGGGATTTCTAAAAAGATAGTATGGTCCTAGATCTCTTTATGAAGATACGAAGCTGACCAATTTTTACAGACCCTGCTGAGGATATATCACTTTATATCAGGCACTCAGAAAAATATACTTACTAGTTATCACAGATAAAACTGAGTTATGTTTTCGTATAGCATCAGACTAGTGAATTACTTCAAGCAAATGTTTTCAAGGCATAATAAAGTGCCAGTTTTTGGTCAGCTGCCATGTATTAAGGTAAGGCATCAGGAAAGAGCTCCATGGTTCTGTTTTCTTTCATACTGAGGTGTTTCCATATTAAAGCAACAATCTTTCTGGGGTAAAGGTTGGAATGATTTGTAGACAAACTTCCATCCTTGGTATTGTAGAAGGCTCTTCAAGATTTGGAGTATGGTACCATTTTCTTGATTTCTGGCATTGGACAATATTGGTATATTTTCACATATGTTACCAATAAGGTACTCAACATGTCCAGAGGTTGAAACTATGGCAATGGGTCATTGTCATTGTAGGACTTCTCTAGGACATACAGAGACATTTTCCAAGAGATGATTGTTCCTGATATTGCCTAGACTTTCTGCAGTTTTGGGGAGGGAGGCAGGCAAGAGTATGGAAGGCTACCCCTCTTAGGAATTCATGCTGACATCGGCTGATGATTTGGCCTGTGGAGAAATATAACAATCATGTCTCATGGCTTGGCTTGTCATGCCCTGTAGCACACACACAGTGATCTAAAATAGGTGATAAACTTCCATAAGAATCTAACTGTAGCTTAATCACTTAGCATGAGACATTTCTTTCTTTCCATTAAAGTTTCAGATAGAATCAATCTCTCAGTTACATTCATCTGGCAAACCAGGGAGGCTCTGACTCAAAACACTGTCCAATTCCTAACATAACCAACAAAACTATATTGATTTAGGACACCTAATGTGATTGCTATGATTTGTAAAGATCCGAAAGACCCAGATGGTGTAGTCTAGGCATTTATAGAGTACAATCTAGTCGTCACTGGTTCCTTCTTCCTCTGTGTGCTCTCTTTTATGAGCAAGACAGAATTAACTAATACGTGGTTCAGAAACTACACACCTAAGAAAATTATAAAGTTTCTACTACACTACTTCATCCTAAAATCACACTTGAGGGAATGATAAGATTAACAGTATTAACATGTGTTTGCAGAGAAGAACCTTCCCTGGAGAGTGAAATATTCCATGCCACTCCAAGAATAATTTTCCCAGTTTAGAACAAAAATTAATGAAAATATGGGACTACCAAAGATGAGTCATTTCTTCTTTCTTACAGGCAAAAATGATTTCAGTGAGGAAAGCAAAATTTTTTTCTGTTTTTTTTTTTTGCCTGATTTTAAATAGGTTTTATTAAACTTTACATCAGGTTTATTGAAGTATAATTTTAAATCATTAAAATAAACCATTTATTTATGTGTACAGTTTGATGAGTTTTGATAAATGCATGCATCCAAGTAACTTCCACCACAAGCAAGATACAGAACATGTTTTTTCACTCCAAAAGTAAAGAGGCATAATTGACTCCTGTACCTTTGCAGGTAATTACCTATTCCATTCCTGGCCTGACAGCTACTGACTTGCTGGTTTCTGTTAGTCATGTTTGATTTGTCTTTTCTATAATTCCATATAAGTGAAATCACATGCCATATGTCCTTTTATGTCTGGTTTCTTTCATTCAGCATAATTTTGTGATACACTCATATTGTTTCCTGTAGCAATAATTTGTTACTTTTATTGATGAATATTTCATCGTAAGAATATACAGCAATTTGTTTATCCATCTACCTATTGATGGATATTTGAACTGTTCCCAGTTTAAAGCTATTATGAAGTGGCTATGAATATTTATTTGAGTCTTTGTGTGGACATATGTTTTTATTTTTCTTATATAAATACCTAGACTTGACATTTCTGGGTCATATGACAACTAGATGTTTAACTTTCAAGAAACTGCCTCACCTTTTCCCCAAATGGTTGACCCATTTTATTTTTATATCAACATAGGTCCATATTCTCTTGAACATTTGATATTATCAGTATTTATTTTTAAATTTTTATAATCCTAGATGTGTAGCAGTATGCCTTTGCGGTTTTAAGTTGCATATCCCCAATGATTAATGATGCTGAGCATTTTTCCACAAGCATATCGGCCATCTTTTTTAATGAAGTGTCTATTCAAATTCTTCACATTTTTTTTTGATTGGGCCCTTGCCACTTTATTGTTTAGTTGTATGTGTTCTTTACATATGCTAGAAACAGACTCAAATGGAATTTTAAGTCAAGAATTTAAGAATAACTTATGAATTATTCTTAAATTATTCTCTGACTAGTCAGTATATTCAGAGATTCTAACTCTGTTTGCATTCCAAGAATTATTCTGTCTACAACTCCTGGTCATTCTTTGCTTGGCTATAGGTAGTTTCAATCTACTCATACTGGATTAATATTCTGCAACAAATGCAAAGTGACTCCATAGCAGAATTCTGGCACTTTTTCTCTGCATAACTCCCTCATCTCCAGTTCTCCATCCTACAAAGTCAAATGACTTCAGCCTCCATGAATATCCATCTTTGTCTCTTCAGCTCCCTAAGACTGATGTGCTCTATTTACACTATTATTCAGGAATTGAATGCAGGTTGCTCATAGGGATCATCTTGTTTCTCTTCTCTCATGGACCAATGAGTCCTGTGTTTCCTGTTGTCCAATGTGAATAAACAGTTGTCTTATAATTGTTGTCCAATTCTCTAGTTGCCCATGGTAGGAAGATAATCCATTCCAATTACTTCATTATGGCCAGAAGCAGAAGTCTCAATATGCTTCTTAAGATCAGCTTAGCCACACAGATGAAATGAAGGGAATGTGTATCCAATTACAAATTTCATTTGGAAATTTCAAAGTTACTTTATTTTAAGATAATACAGTTAAAGACAAGAAGATGAAGAAGAAAATGGCAGTGTATATATGTGTGTAAAGATATATTCTGCTCCATGTGCTTGATCTAACAAAGATTAAAATATCAAAAATATAAGAAACTAAACATGTTTGTTGAGCAATCAAGAGTTTGAACCTGTGATTTCCTATAATGGGTACGGAAAATACAGTTTATTGTAAACTTGTTGGCACAAATGTGGCTCATGAGAATATTCTTTGTCAGTGTGGGGAGTCCAGATTGGACACACCCCACTCTAGTCTGCTCCTCTGCTATAGTATATACTGACATGAGTAAAAACAAGTCAAAAGTATTTTGAAGGAAAAGGTGACATTTGTTTAAATTAGATATATAATTCAGGACTCATCAGTGTTTGCCAAAGAGGGGGATAGGAGAGGTAGATTCGCAAGATTAGCCTGGCTACCAATTGCATACCTGTAGTATAAAATACAGATGTTTTAATATGGTCCAGCCTCTGGTTTTTTTGTTGTTGTTGTTCTTTTTTCCCCTTTTACCTCTTCTCATTGTTGGATCTTCTACATTAACCTCTTCTGAGGCTCACTCCTGATCCCCTACTAAACCTTGCATTTCTGAGATGAGATGATGAGCTTGTTTCCATGGAGACTTAAATTCCAGGTAAGCATTACTTAATCTCAGAAATTTCTGCATATTAACAGGACACAAGGCTGGGCTCAAAAACTAGGAAATGTACTCATAAATTTATGGCCACCTTAAAAACTCTCTTCAAAGAAAAAGAAATATTATATATATATATATATATATATATATATATATATATACACACATACTATTCAACAACGTATGTTTGTGTACATTATGTGTACTTAGATGTTGACTTTGTTGGGTTCCTTCCAACTGCCTCTACAAGGGGTGAGAGCCAGCGAGTGCTGCTTATATTTAAATCCATCCTGTCTGTTCTGAGTCTCCTAGAATGAGCTGTGCAAACCATGATACATATAGAGCTAATCTAACAGAATGAATGTGAACTGTACAAGAATAACCATGTGGGAAATAGCAATAAAAGAAAAAAATCCAATTCAAAATATCCCAAACAAAATAGTACCTAGTAAGCAATATATACAAAATAAATGTACAAAATCCATATGAAGAAATAATAAAACCTTTTGAGGAACATAAGAGATATCAATAAAGACTGAATTTGTTGGAAACATTGTTACCGCTTTACACAGTAACTCAGAAATTTAATAAAAACAGAATAATTTTTTAAGTTGATAAATTGATTCAGTTACCTTGTAAGGATGGACGGTAAGTCATGGACTTGCCCAACAGTACACTGACTTGTTTTTTACATTTCACTTGCATTACTTGCATAGTAAATTGATTAATTTGTTGAAAAATAAATTAGAGAAAACAAAAAAAGAATGTTAATATAAAATTTGCTATCATATTTACTCAAATCTTAGTCGGATCCAGTCTTCAAAATATTTTCAAGTTCATGATATTTAAAAGGTCTATTGCTAAATACAAGAGAGTTCAAGCATTTCCATTTATCTTGGTCACAAATAAACAAAATTTCATGGAGAGAATTATGATATAGTGTTATGGATCTTGAAATCAGAAGTTTCCTTAGAATTAAGGCTGCATAGAGCCCAAAACACTGAAACTCTTCCTGATACAGTTAAGGTATACTGGTTTCTGTTAGAGCAAGGCAGCTTGTAAAAATATCATGGATATTTACATGGAGACAATGGTACAGCTGTGGGTGTAATGAACTTCTATATTTTAGAGTAGCTACCTATGAATGGCCATTGGCTAAAGTGGGTGGTGTTTGAAATGACAATCACTTAGGAATAATTCCAAGCATGAAGTGTATCCTTTTGAATATTATCTGTGAATTGCTATTTTCAACTGAATATAAATTTGGAGTTGCTTAAAATATATGCTGCTACATTTAAGGTTGCATCAAGGGAAATCAAAGGAAAATGGCATGATGTTGCAGAAGATCCAGGCAGGGGAGGCAAGGTGAATGGTTCTAGACACAGCTCACTATTTATTAACATTGTTACATAGAGTAAGTCACTCCAATGTCATAAAGCTTATTTCTTTTTCTCAAAAATGAATTAGTTGGTTTTAAATATTTTATACCTCTTTAGGTTATAGTGAAACTCAAATCAGATCACATATGTGAGAATGCTATATAAACTGAAAGTGTTATTATGATTATCCTCCTTAGTATTCAATTATTTTCAAAGTTTCAAGCACCCCAAAGACGTCAATCAGATGAAATGTTGTGATCAAATGGAATGCATCAGTCAAAAGAGTTAAGGTGCTACAGTGGCCAGCTCATAGTTAGAAAGGAAAAGCTATTATGTTTTCTTTGCACCATCTCCTCTCACATGCCACCTTAGAGCTGTAATGGTGTTAGTTGCGTAAGCAACACTTGAGTGAGAAAAATAATCCATTCTAAATTATAAACGGTTTTACCAACCTATCTTGGCCATACCAGGGGTATCAATAGGATGCAATGGAAACACCAGGACTAAGAGGTAGGCATTCCAGCATTGATCTTTATTAGCAGAATAGCTTAGGTTCTTCATCTTTAAAATAAGGCTTAGATAGGATCTATCTAGTTCTAATATGCTGACTCTGAAAAAATTCACAAGATAAGACACCCATCAAATCAAAAGTATTCTTTGGCAAGAGATGTGGTATTTGCTTACATAAAAATTGTTTTTTCACCTCTAGGTAACTACGAATATAACATACCTTTTTATTATCATCCTAGAAATGCCAGTGTCTTGAAAGCATTTACAGCACTGTAGACTTCTTTGTGGACCCACATACATAGGAATGAAAAGAAAATTCAGAAATGTTTGATGGTAAATGGATGCCCTCATTCTACACACCACGTTTTATTTTTCTCATCTAATTTCTAAGATGACAAAGCAGGAATAGAAAAGATCTTGAGAAGGGTAAGAGATGTGATTACTGTAAAGCAATTTTCTAATAGGAGAGTTTCAGAGAATGAGGGCTATTTAATATGAAAAGAAGACGATACCAAGGAAGATAATAGAGCTACAGTAATGATGAATGGCACACAGGAGGGTAAATGTTTCTGACTGACCTATTTTAAATATTATAAAATAGATAAAAAGGATCATCACCAAAGCCCTGTTCCTAAACACCATGTAACAAATGGCATTTAGAGACTGTTCTTTGAAACTGACCCATATATAGAGTTCTGATAACATGTACTAGAGTAAAAGAACACTCGATAAAATCAGACAGCCAGCATATTGAAAACTGGTTAGAGGCTTTTCTTTTGTCCGAATGCGGAAGGCTAATAAACAGGCAAATTGCCAGTCAAATTTCATGGAGGTAAAAGGGGTACAGAGACTGGTAAGGGAAGAAAGAAGTAAGTGAGAAACAGTGAAAGTCGCAGAGATTGTAAAATGAAAAATATATACATATATATGAAATACAAAAATATATACAAAATAATATCAACAAATTGCCAACTGATAATCAAGTCATTATGATGGGTTCAAGAAACACCCTAAGCCTTCACTTTAGGCTTGCCCACGAAAGCATGACATTCTGTTTAATTTAATTAGTTTTGTGATGGCTTCTTGTTTAGGAAGCTTTCCAAATCATAGGCCCTCACCATTCGCATAAGGATACATCTTCTGATTTGGCATAATATTGTCTATACCTAGAAACACAAAGGACTAATGACTAATGGATCTGACTTTTCAGTATAGGGAAAAATCCTTCCTTGAGAAATTGGTTCTCCTTATGTCAGAGAAGCTAAAACTCTTAGTCCACATCTTAATGCGTTCAAATGCAGTGTAAGTAAAGTCAAGGCTTAGTAAAGTAGATATTATTGAAGTCAGAAAAGTGAAATGGCAGGCTTTCTATGCCAAAACTAACAAAGACATCACTTAAGGTTTACAGTGGAATACAAAAATGCCATTTACAATTTGAAACAAATGAACCATTAGTTGTCTACCCCCTTTTTTGCATTATTGATTTACAATCCTTTAGTTTCATGTATTGCAGCCAAAGCCTGCATGCTTAACAATTTTTTTCTTCTTTAAAATGGTTGTTACTGATTGTGCTTCCAAACAGCAGCCTCCCAACCCTCTTTTCTCACTGTCAGCTTCTCAATTTGTTTCATGAATAACAACTTTCATTTCCCTTAATTATGTTTTTGGAATATTTACCTGCAGACACCTCTTACCACACCACAATAACATTTTGTCGATCCCCTGTTTTAAGACTGAATCACTGGAAACAATGACTACTGAATTCTGCCAAGCTTGAATGTATTTGCTACATTTATTCTGACTTCTGCTTTAAGCTATATCCAGGTTGCTCTCATTTGCAGAGAGATGAGAATGAATATAACATTACTTCTTACCCTCCTCTGGCCCATATCCCATCCCACCAAACCACAAACTTTTTATTTTAATCATAGCATCATTATTAGTAGTGGCAAAATGACTTTAATAAAGCTAAAATACTCAGCTGAATCTAAATTTACCAACTTCAATCTCATACTTTCTGCCTTCCTTAGGGTGTCCTACTACAATTAGTAACTGGCACAAGAATCAGTTCAAGAAGCCTGAGTTGTGGGCAAACAATTAAATTGGTAAATGTCAATTTATTTAGAGCCTTTGCTACTTGTGTTCTCTGTGGCAAAGACTATTAATAGAATTTGTGCATCTTTTATAAACCTAAGGGATATTATTCCTATTCAATAGATATGATTCAAAGTAATAGATAGGATTTCAGTGTCGTCAATTACAGTAAAGACTTTACACACACACACATATACACACGTATATATCCATCTAGTTGGGTTTGACCACTGGTTTGCTTTCACCAGGAATTATTTTTAGACATTAATATAACAATTTTGCTACAATGAAGACCATTGTATTCAAATTACTATTATTTGACCTATTCCTGTTTCAAAGCATAAACAGAAGTGTTGGTTAATCACCAACCCTTAAAATTTCTGTCATTAATAATGAGCTTTGCTTAAATGGCACCACAGTTTAAACAACTGGACAAAACGCTCTATCATAGGAACAAAGTTGTAAGTGTAAGTCTGTGCAGGAGATGTGAGTTTCCAAGTTGTTCAATAATCTGACAAGAGATTACTTGTCTAAATGGGCACTGCCTTGTTTTTCTTTCTTAACATAATTACTTGTGCAAATTATATTCTTTCTCCAGAAATTCTACTTTTGGTTATAACATTTTTGGAATTTGATTTGAAAAGGGTATACAGTATTTGATGTGATTATCTTTAACACTATACTGTGGGAAAATTTGAGTTTGGAAATTGACACCAACAACTCAAGATTAATGAATAAGGAAGGTAAATGTTCAAGTTGGGTTAATTCATTTGGGTTAAGAATATGTTCCAATTTTAGAGTAATAAGATATGTTTTCACGTGTCTTGTAAATCAATTCTGAAGGTAATTCTGAAAGTTGAGTCCCGGAATTATTTTGAAAAATGGGATAAAACCATGTTCTTGAAAGTAGTGGCTTACAAACAAGTTCCTAGTGCAACATTCATTGTACAGATACTGCTGTTTTAAAAAACTGATTTGCATATTTTGTCAGAGTATTCATTTCGAGTTATCTTTTAGCTCAAAGAAGGAATGTTTATCAAGATTCTAATCAGGTAAAGATAAACCTAAACATATCTATTTCACTAAAGCCTAATCTTATCCATTATGTCCATTTAATTGCATCCTCATGGGTTTCTACTTCACTCATTCACTATATCTATCTTCATATCTCACAGAGAATTTAGAAATAGGGAAGCACCACCTTCAAATATCATCTAAAACCTCTGAGCAGCTGGCAAGCAGTCAAGAAGCAACTACCCGAGATTAACCTAGAGAAAGTTGAAGACTTGAACCGTGTTATAAAATGGGTCAAGGGACCAAGGAAACACATGCCTTCTCTAATAAAAATCTGCCCTATCTCTCTCATTGATTGGATTGCTGTCGTACTCAAAGGTGATAAAATATCAGGAAAGAACATGGGAAAGCAGAAACAAAATACTCATTATGAGGTAGAGATAAAATGACTTAGATTTTTTTTTTTTGCTATAATTAATCCAGCAATAGTAGTAACATTTTTGAGCACCATTTTAAGAGATTCATTGATATCTCACGATTATTCCCATTTTGCCGCTCCCTTGTTCTCATTTTGATTACTTGCAGATTATTTTTGTTGTGTGTTGGTTTTAAATAAGGTAAATTAATTCGAAATATTTGATCTATAATAGTGCATGCTGTAATCTGTTCCACATGACAGTTATAGTGAATATTCCATAACTAAAGACCCCTGGGCAGTGTCTAAAACATCACGGATCCTTAAGTTAAAGAGGACATCGAACAGTGCATTTTTTTACAGTTTACTAAGTGTTTTTAAGAGTAAATAACTTACAAAAGAAGAAACAAAGGAAGGGAGGGAGGGAAGAAGCAAAGAAGGAAGAAAAAAAAGAAGGTAAAAAGGAAGGAGAAAGGGAGGAAGAAAATTGGACTATTTGAGATGAAAAAGAAATGAGGGTTGGAGACTTCCGGGAAGATGGCGGAAGAGTAAGACGTGGAGATCACCTTCCTCCCCACAGATACACCAGAAATACATCTACACGTGGAACAACTCCTACAGAACACCTACTGAACGCTGGCAGAAGACCTCAGACCTCCCAAAAGGCAAGAAACCCCCCACATACCTCGGTAGGGCAAAAGAAAAAAGAATAAACAGAGACAAAAGGATAGGGACAGGACTTGCACCAGTGGGAGGGAGCCGTGAAGGAGGAAAGGTCTCCACACACTAGGAGCCCCTTCGCGGGCAGAGATTGCGGGAGGCGGAGCGGGGAGCTTCGGAGCCGCGGGGGAGAGCGCAGCCACAGGGGCGCGGAGGGCAAAGCGGAGAGATTCCCGCACAGAGGATCGGCGCCGACCGGCACTCACCAGCGCGAGAGGCTTGTCTGCTCACCCGCCGGGGCAGGCGGGGCTTTGGTCAGAGCACAGGGAGAGGACTGGAGTTGGTGGTGTGAACACAGCCTGAAGGGGTTAGTGCGCCACGGCTGGCCGGGAGGGGGTCCGGGGGGAAGTCTGGACCTGCCGAAGGGGGAAGAGACTTTTTCTTCCGTCTTTATTTCCTGGTGCGCGAGGAGAGGGGATTAAGAACGCTGCTTAAAGGAGCTCCAGAGACGGCGTGAGCCGTGGCTAAAAGCGCGGACCCCAGAGACAGACATGAGACGCTAAGGCTGCTGCTGCCGCCACCAAGAAGCCTGTGTGCGAGCACAGGTCACTATCCACACCCCCGTTCCGGGGAGCCTGTGCAGCCCGCCACTGCCAGGGTCCCGGGATCCGGGGACAACTCCCCTGGGGGAACGCACGACACGCCTCAGGCTGCTGCAACGTCACGCCGGCCTCTGCCGCCGCAGGCTCACCCTGCACTCCGTGACCCTCCCTACCCCTGGCCTGAGTGAGCCAGAGCCTCCGAATCAGCGGCTCCTTTAACCCCGTCCTGTCTGAGCAAAGAACAGATTCCCTCCAGTGACCTAAACGCACAGGCGGGGCCAAATCCAAAGCTGAGCCCCTGGGAGCTGTGAGAACAAAGAAGAGAAAGGGAAATCTCTCCCAGCAGCCGCAGAAGCAGTGGATTAAAGCTCCACAATCAACTTGATGTACCCTGCATCTGTGGAATACATGAATAGACAATGAATCATCCCAAATTAAGGAGGTGAACTTTGAGAGCAAGATTTATTATTCTTTCCCCTTTTCCTTTTTTTGTGTGTATGTGTATGCTTCTGTGTGAGATTTTGTCTGTATAGCTTTGCTTCCACCATTTGTCCGACGGTTCTGTCTTTTTTTAATTTTTAAAAAAATTTTTTTTCTTAATAATTCACCTTTATTTTAATAGCCTTATTTTATTTTACTTTATCTTCGTTCTTTCTTTCCTTCCTTCCCTCCTTTAAACAATGAATCATCCCAAATTGAGGAGGTGGACTTTGAGAGCAAGATTTATGATTTTTCTCCTCTTTTTCTCTTTTTGTGACTCTGTATGTGTATGCTTCTGGGTGAGATTTTGTCTGTATAGCTTTGCTTCCACCATTTGTTCCAGGGTTCTATCCATCCTTTTTTGTTT